>NC_042962.1:59661449-59863949 GCF_901001165.1 Salmo trutta | reverse complement strand
AACGGAACAAATGTTTAATGTATGTTGTGGCACAGATTTCCACCTGTGCTTTGATCTATGCTCTCAATTGTACAGACTAGTTACAATTTACAAAACAGCTGACACTTTGGCTCTTGCATGTGTTAACATGTTGGCACAATGACTCCAATAACCCCACTGAAAGACTCTAAAAAGGAGAGCAAAAACAGATTAATCCTTCACTTGAAAGTTGAGTAATCCACGACTCAGCATCCGCTTGTTAGCGGATTTGTCTGATCAAACTTTCTCTTAACATGGGAAGACATAATGCTCCCAGCACAGGAGGCTGCTGAGCGGAGAACGGCTCATAATAAAGGCAGGAACGGAACAAATGGAATGGCATCAAACACCTGGAAACCATGGAAACCATGTGTTTGATGTATTTGATACCATTCCACGGATTCCGCTCCAGTCATTACCACGAGCCCATCCTCCCCAATTATGGTGCCACCAACCTCCTGTGTCTCCCAGACAATTATGTGAATAGTGGAGAGAGGGTGCTATCCCCCTCGCACAATAACAATGACCATGTTAAATCACTTGAAGGGTTCTTCTTGTTCTAGGGGATTTCTCAGCTAATCACATATTCCATGTCATTTTATTAGGCGCTAACGTATGATTTGAGATCAAATTCAGTTAATGACTTTAAAAGGCTTAAAATGGAGAACGGCGAGGCTGACCTCTAATGTGGGTTTGCTTTCCAGCAGCTTACCGATAAGTGGATTTCATTTAATTGAATGTGAATTTGTATCTGTTTTTTTAAGGTAACTAAGGCCAGACTAGCTGTCTCACTCTTATCATTATCTGGGGCAAAGAGAGAGGGGGGGTTTGATGTGATCTTGGGCAGCTGTCATGTTGGGTTGGATCATAAAAAAAGACAGAAACAGCAGAGGTTCAGAGAAGACTTAATTTGACTATTTACAGCAGAGGTTCAGAGAGAAGACTTCATTTGACTATTTACAGCAGAGGTTCAGAGAGAAGACTTCATTTGACTATTTACAGCAAAGGTTCAGAGAAGACTTCATTTGACTATTTACAGCAGAGGTTCAGAGAGAAGACTTCATTTGACTATTTACAGTAGAGGTTCAGAGAAGACTTCATTTGATTATTTACAGCAAAGGTTCAGAGAGAAGACTTCATTTGAGCATTTACAGCAGAGGTTCAGAGAAGACTTCATTTGACTATTTACAGTAGAGGTTCAGAGAGAAGACTTCATTTGACTATTTACAGCAAAGTTTCAGAGAGAAGACTTATTTTGATTATTTACATCAGAGGTTACAAGAGAAGACTTCATTTGACTATTTACAGCAGAGGTTCAGAGAAGACTTCATTTGATTATTTACAGCAGAGGTTCAGAGAGAAGACTTCATTTGAATATTTAAGGCAGAGGTTCAGAGAGAAGACTTCATTTGACTATTTACAGCAGAGGTTCAGAGAGAAGACTTCATTTGATTATTTACAGCAGAGGTTCAGAGAGAAGACTTCATTTGATTATTTACAGCAGAGGTTCAGAGAGAAGACTTCATTTGATTATTTACAGCAGAGGTTCAGAGAGAAGACTTCATTTGACTATTTATATTTCAGACGGATATGTGTCTGGATGGGACAGAAGCCTCATTGTCAGGGAGAGAGACGTAGGCAGTAGTTAATTACATTTTTCTACTTAAGAAATGAAGAACCTTTCTATGAAAGGGCTCTTTCAATCAGACCTTTGTCTCTATTCTCTCCTGAATCTAAGACATCCTCTTACGACAAAGATCATGGCTCCAGATACAACACACACACACATGCACGCACGCACACTCACGCACACACGCACACACACACACACACACACACACACACACACACACACTACTCAAGTCTCTTATACTTCACCAACTCTACTAATAACCCAACTCCTTTCACCTCTGGATCACTCTGTCATTCCTAGAAACCTTTGGTATTTGGTATTTTATTAGGATCCCCATTAGCTGTTGCAAAAGCAGCAGCTACTCTTCCTAGGGTCAGTGGATATGACTAGCTTGTATAGTAACACACCGGGCACACCAATCACACCTCTTATCATCATCTGGCAAAGTAGGCCAATTTATCTGGCAAAGTCCCTGCATAGTGCTCTTGAGAGGTGGAGGGATACAGTCTGAGCTCCTAATAGACTGGACAAAGCACTGCTTTTGTGTTCCTCCTCACATTGTCACAGCAGCACACTGTGACTGATGCAGGGACTGAGGCCAACGGAACTTTTTTCTCTCACTGAGATGATTAGATCAGACCATCCACAGGCAGACCTCCAGTCTAAGACAGATTGGTTTTGTCCCTTTACTTATCTGGTCAGGGTGTGAGGTTCAGTGTTGAGGAGATCTGAGGGCTCACACAGCCTAATAGAAATGGCACCCTAAAAGTATAGACTCAGGGGTGTCAAACTCATCCCATGGAGGGCCGAGTGTCTGCTGGTCCCGTTCAATTTGTGTCCAATTAAAACCTAGACAACCAGGTGAGGGGAGTTCCTAACCAATCAGTGACCTTCATTGACCAATGAAGTACAAGGAAAGAGTGAGAACCCGCAGACACTCAGCCCCCCGTGGAATGAGTTTCATACCCTAAAGGTGTAAAGGGACTCACATTTTTCTGTTTGTTTCCTTCTGACAAAAGACAGAATATGATGTCTTTCAACGGATGTCTTGATGTCGTCATGAAAACTTTTCTGAGAGTAAAGGGATATATTTCTTCACTCGGTGTCACGTCCTGACCAGTAAAAGAGGTCATTTGCCATAGTAGTATGGTCAGGGCGTGGCAGGGGGGGTTTGTTTTGTATGTATTTTGGGTTTTCTGTTTCTATGTGGGTTTGTTCTAGTTGTCTATTTCTATGTGTTGGTTTTCATGTTCGGCCGGGTATGGTTTCCAATCAGAGGCAGGTGTCTTTCGTTGTCTCTGATTGGAAGCCATACTTAGGCAGCCTGTTTTTCCTTTGGGGTTGTGGGTAGTTGTTTTCCGTTCTAGTCTAAGTACCTGACGGGACTGTGTTGGTCATTTTTTTTATTTTGTCAAGTGTCTTCATTAAAAGATTGAAAATGAGCACTATCCACGCTGCGTCTTGGTCTCCATTCCACGACACCTGTGACACTCGGTTTGATTAGCTTTAATCTAGAGCACAAAACGGTTGCTTGGTAAAACACAACATGCATTTTCTACAGTATATACAGTATGTGAAGCCATGCCAGGCTTTATAGCCTACACATAACAACACAACTTTATAGCCTACACATAACAACACAACTTTATAGCCTACACATAACAACACAACTTTATAGCCTACACATAACAACACAACTTTATAGCCTACACATAACAACACAACTTTATAGCCTACACATAACAACACAACTTTATAGCCTACACATATCAACACAACTGTATAGCCTACACATAACAACACAACTTTATAGCCTACACATATCAACACAACTGTATAGCCTACACATAACAACACAACTTTATAGCCTACACATAACAACACAACTTTATAGCCTACACATATCAACACAACTGTATAGCCTACACATAACAACACAACTTTATAGCCTACACATATCAACACAACTTTATAGCCTACACATATCAACACAACTTTATAGCCTACACATAACAACACAACTTTATAGCCTACACATATCAACACAACTTTATAGCCTACACATAACAACACAACTTTATAGCCTACACATAACAACACAACTTTATAGCCTACACATATCAACACAACTTTATAGCCTACACATAACAACACAACTTTATAGCCTACACATAACAACACAACTTTATAGCCTACACATAACAACACAACTTTATAGCCTACACATATCAACACAACTTTATAGCCTACACATAACAACACAACTTTATAGCCTACACATATCAACACAACTTTATAGCCTACACATAACAACACAACTTTATAGCCTACACATATCAACACAACTTTATAGCCTACACATAACAACACAACTTTATAGCCTACACATAACAACACAACTTTATAGCCTACACATAACTCAATCCTCTTCCAATTCCTCTTTATTTGACTATTTTCAACTGTCCCAGACAGTGAGAGCAGGATCAAACATAGTTTATTTTCTCAATTCATGTGAATAATGCTGTCAAGACAAAAATGGCCCCTCTGAAACAAGCAGGAATTTTATAATAAAGACAGTCTTTGTTGGGCCTTTTAGAGTAAGAGAGTCACTCTATGGAGTGCATACATTGCACCAGCAGTCCTATAGCGAAGAATACCTTAACAATCCCCTCTCCCCAGTCAGTGAAAGGCAGACCAAGTTCAGCTACGGTGCCCCTCTGACAAATACCCAACTGTGTGAATATAAATACTCACCCAGTCACCATCACATTAAATAAGACATGGACTAGACCTGTCATCTCTACTCACCCTGACACACTCTGTTAAAGAGGCAATCTATGATTGCTACATCCATTTTTGGACTTTTAAATTATTTATATATTAGCCATGATTCTTCAGGAATATAACTTATAAACGTCTCATGAGCTTTGTTCAACTGTATAACCCCCCAGAACCAAAAATATAAGCATGTTTTACTCCTTTGTTTGTAAACAATTTAATTGTAAACAAGCACTGTATTTTTTTTTACTATAACTTTGATATTATGGAGTCAGTCCTTGCATTCATAGCTCTGTCTATGAATTTCAGAGTGGTTACATTTCTCCAGCTCCATCCCTATGCTTTTTTCCCAAAAATAGTGGCAGGGTGGGCGCTTTGTTATTGTTTGAATTTGAGATTGCCCCTTTGAAGGGACAATCAGATTCTCTAGCCCATCGCTCATCTTACCAAGCAAAGGGGTGGGGTAAGGCTGTTGAAATTGAAGAGCTTGGTTATCACATCTCCTCCGATAAATGATTGAATTGTGTTCTTCTTCAGAGAAAGAAAAGAGTGACCCTGTCAAAGGGGAGTGCATTGATCCTATTTCTATGGTAGCAGACTTAAGCCATAGGCTGGAAGTTCAGTCAGTCATATTACACTGTGATACATTGGCCTACTTTGCCAGCTTACCTGACAAAAGTTAATTCATCTCAAATCAAATCAAATGTTATTGGTCACATACATGTGTTTAGCAGATTTTATTGCGGGTATAGCAAAATGCTTGTATTTCTAGCTCCAACAGTGCAGTAATATCTAACAAGTAATATCTAACCATTTCACAACAATACACACAATACGCACAAATCTAAAGTAAAGGAATGGAATTAAAAATATATAAATATTTAGACGAGCAATGTCAGCGGCATAGACTAAGATACAGTAGAATAGAATACAATACAGTATATACATACGAGATGAGTAATGCAAAATATGTAAACATTAAGTGACTAGTGTTCCATTATTAAAGTGGCCAGTGAGTTCAAGTCTATGTATATAAGGCAGCAGCCTCTAATGTGCTAGTGATGGCTATTTAGGTCTGATGGCCTTCAGATAGAAGCTATTTTTCAGTCTCTCGGCCCCAGCTTTGATGTACCTGTACTGACCTCGCCTTCTGGATGAAAGCGGGGTGAACAGGCAGTGGCTCGGGTGGTTGTTGTCCTTCATTATCTTTTTGGCCTTACTGTGACATCGGGTGTTGTAGGTGTCCTGAAGGGCAGGTAGTTTGCCCCTGGTGATGCGTTGGACAGACCGCACCACCCTCTGGAGAGCCCTGCGGTTGCGGGCAGTGCAGTTGACGTACCAGGCAGTGATACAGCCAGACAGGATGCTCTCAATTGTGCATCTGTCAAAGTTTGTGAGGGTTTTAGGTGTCAAGCCAAATTTCTTCAGCCTCCTGAGGTTGCACTTTCTTCACCACACTGTCTGTGTGGGTGGACGATTTCAGTTTGTCAGTGATGTGTACGCCGAAGAACTTGAAGCTTTCCACCATCTCCACTGCGGCCCCGTCTATGTGGGTACGGGGGTGTTCCCTCTGCTGTTTCCTGAAGTCCACAATCAGCTCCTTTGTTTTGCTGACGTCGGGTGAGAGGTTATTTTCCTGGCACCACACTTCCAGGGCACTCATCTTCTCCCTGTAGGCTGTCTCATCAACTGCAAAGTTGCCTAAAAGCACGGCTGCCCTATCTGTCAGCTTCATTTTACTCCATCTTACTCCACTACTCCATTAATTACTCCATTACTCCACAAAACAAAGATAAACCCATTTTCCTCAGATCTTAGTGTTTATAGCAAATAGTCATTTTTAGTCTTGCAATAAACCAAAACCATTATTAGATACTCTACTGCCATCTACTGAGTACGGTTCCCATTCTCACAGCCCGTCAAACAATATATTTAGCATGTCATTTAATAGCTTTTGTAATACTGCCCTCTTCTGGCAAAAAGGTTTGGCCTAACTCGCAAATATTGGGGGAAAACTCAGAAGAAAGGAAACCTTCTCTCCAAACATTCAGAGCAACTGCCAAATAAGAAATAAGCTAACAGACTAAAAAAGGAAATGTCTCCCAGGGAAAACACCAGACTAGGCCCTGATCTAGTGCTCTATCTGAGTCAATAGATGGATCAACATAGGAGTGAAATACATTGGATTCAAGGTTAAGATTTTGTAACAGGAAAGAGAATTCAGTCATTACATTTCTACAATACCATTATAGACCTACATTAAACAAAAATAGATGTTTAAATGCACAATCTGAACGATTTTCTATTGATAATGACATTGATGAAAAATACATAACTAATGATCTTAGTAGGCCTACACCTACACTATCATAAAAAATATATAAAATGGCATTATGAGTCTTTATGCCTATTGTTTGTTTGTCATCCTCAGACATTTGTAAACATTGTCTACTCAGGTTCATCTCGATAAGGGCACTTCCATCTATGGATGCGCAATTAGCCTGGGGAACCAGGTTAAGCTACCTACAGCCTATGTTTAAAACAATCATGTTGTTCTCATGGATGGACTGTCAGTCCTTGTATCCATACAACCTGTCTATGACTTTGAGCATGGTTAGGTTACAATTCCACAGCTCCATCTCTCAGCTTTATAGCAAGTGGCAGGGCCGCTTTGGGGCTGAAACAGACAAGGGATTGTCAATTGTTTAGTAAGATGCCATCGGCAAACCGATAATAATTAGCCTAGTGACAAAATGTACAACTTTTTTTTCACAAGAATAAACCCATTGACGCGCACAAAGGGATTTAATCCCAAAAGACGCTGCTAGCCATATTTTATCCAGTGAAGATGTAAAGAAAAGTAATCTCCGCTCACTTCCGCTGTAGAGTGGCTCGAGCGAGTTGCAGTGGCGCGAAGCAGCAGTTGCAGACAGTGCGCGCGCGCCGTGACCACCTGTCACAAGGTAAAGAGCAGGACAAACGTGTTGTTCGACTAGTACAAGAGGATATTGCAGGGGCTTGAAGCTGGAGCAAGTACACCACACTCCACCACACTTCCACTGGGCTGGGCCAGAGAGGCAGCAACCACCCATTTGGACCGATGTTCTGGCCGAAATGCAGTCTCGACACATCTACATTCGGAATAAGATCGGCGAGGGCATCCAAGCGACCAGCTTTCAGGTAGGTCACACCAACGGGAGAAGATAGTCAGTTACTGTAATTATTCTCCTCAGTTTTGTTTTCAAGCAAAACAACTTTGTCACTTTTTGAATTCCTTATTTTACTATACACCGTGCCTCATGCTGTTTTGGAATGTTTTATCATACAATCTCAATATTTAGTGTCTAGGCTACTGAATGTTGTTTTAAATCAAAGAAGAGTATCCAAAATATCCTAGCTTCACCTAGTAATTACTAGACTAAGTAATAAATGTGCTATAAGTCACATTTGGTAAGATGTTGAACAAACAGAATGCCCTAATTTTTTGCTGGTTTTATGAAACGTGTAACGTGTTATTTCCTCCCCTACCAAGTGTTTTCACCTAATTACGGCCACACCGCAGCAAGATGCAATACAAGACAAAGGGACACCCAGTGACTAACGTGACCCAGTTAAGATGGCCCTATTTGGTGTAGATTCATGGGAAAAGTAGGTTCTGATATTTTAATAGTGACATGCTACTAACTCTGGAGACTTAGCCATAAGTGGACCAAATCACTGCTAGATAATTAACCTGCCCCTTAGAGGTTCAGGATAGGCCTATATTTGGCCCTTTTAGAGACTTGCTAATGAAAGTCGGAAACAGTGAAAGTCCTCATTATAGATAGGGTTGAACATTTCCTTAAATCTTCCCAAAATCCTCAGGTTTTTCATAAATCCTGGTTGGAGGTTTTAGGATTTCCTGCATATTCCCTCCTGATTCCAGGAATGTTCCAACCAGGATTTTGGGGAAAACCTGGGGATTTTGGGAAAGTTGCCAGAATTTTTCAACCCTTATAGATCATTATGTTTCCTTGAATTTCAATGTTATCGTAGACATATTACTAGCCTACATAACATTACTAGTACTACTACAGATCTACAGTAAGTTACATCTCTCCTATGTTGGGATGACATTGGCTGGCTAGAGACAGAGTGGGGGGGTTGTGATTGGGGGGTTGTGATTGGCCTGTAGGTGTCATGTTGCCGCCAGTGTCATGTCTACCCTATGGGGGGCGATGTCACCGGGCTGCTCTGACAGTTCTCACACTGAGACCCCCCTGCCCCATGCACACAAACACACACACACACCCACGACACGTGCACGGCACACATTCGCGCGCACGCACGCACACACACACACACACACACACACACACACACACACACACACACACACAGTCTTCCATAGCCTGACAGGATCACAGAGGACAAATGCGACAGGACTCTCCTGACATCAATATATAGAATAGATTTGGTGTTAAATAGAATGTTGCGGCCCCCCACCTGTGGGGAAAACAACCCATGGTTACCTTGGTTACCCCATTGGCTCACAGGAAAAACTAGACTTATTCAAACACAATTATCTTGTTGTCTGCTTGTTTTAAACAATTACAAAACTGCATTTAACTTTTTAGGGTATAGGGGGCAGTATTTTCGATTTCGGATGAAAAGCGTGCCCAGAGTAAACGGCCTAATACTTGGGCCCAGAGTCAAATATTTGCATATTATTAGTAGATTTGGATAGAAAACACTCTGAAGTTTCTAAAACTGTTTGAATGAGGTCTGTGAGTATAACAGAACTCATATGGCAGGCAAAAACCTGAGAAAAATCCAACCAGGAAGTGGGAAATCTGAGAATTGTAGTTCTTTTTTTGAATCCCTATCGAAACTACAGTGTCTGTGGGGTCACGTTGCACTTCCTAAGGCTTCCATTGGCTGTCAACAGCCTTTAGAAACTTGTTTCCTCCTCCTGTTACTGGGCAGAGAATAGTAGCTCAGTCAATGAGTGGACTGCCTATGGACAAAGGGCTTGGGTATGCGCGAGCCCGCGAGCGCGCCGTTCCTTCTTTTTCTCCTGGTATGAATACGCTATTGTCCGGTTGGAATATTATCAACGTTTTATGTTAAAAATACCCAAAGGATTGATTGTAAACAACTTTTGACATGTTTCTACGACCAGTAATGGAGCATTTTGACTTTTCGTGTCCTGATTTACGCTCGCGCGTTATGCCTTTGGATAGGGATCTGAACGCACGAACAAAACGTCCAAAAGGTATTTGGACATAAATATGGAGTATTTCGAACAAAATAAACATTTCTTGTGGAAGTAGGAGTCCTCGGAGTGCATTCTGACGAAGATCAGCAAAGGTAAGAGAATATTTATAATACTAATTCAGAGTTTTGTTGATGCCAGAACTTGGCGGGTAGCTGTATAGCTTGCTTCGATGGCTGAGCTATGTACTCAGAATATTGAACAATGTGCTTTCTCCGTAAAGTTATTTTGAAATCTGACAAAGCGGTTGTGTCAAGGAGTAGTGTATCTATAATTATTTCAATAACTGTTGTAAATTTTAGCAACGTTTATGATGAGTATTTTTGTAAATTGATTTGCACATTCACCGGAGGTTTTGGTGGGAATACATTTTCTGAACATCACGCGCCAATGTAAAATGCTGTTTTTGGATATAAATATGAACTTTATCGAGCAAAACATACATGTATTGTATAACAGGAAGTCCTGTGAGTGCCATCTGGTGAAGATCATCAAAGGTTAGTGAATATTTTAGCTGTACTTTTGGTTTTTGTGATGCATGTCCTTGCTTGGAAAATGGCTGTGTGGTTTTTCTTGTGAAGTTTATGTCTTTACCTAATCTAATTTATGCTTTCGCCGTTAAGCCTTTTTGAAATCGGAAAATGTGGTTAGATTAACGAGAGTCTTATCTTTAAAATGGTGTAAAATAGTTGATTGTTTGAGAAAATGAAATTATGAGATTTTTGCTGTTTTGTATTTCGCGCCATGCTATTTCACTGGCTGTTGAATACTGTGTCCCGCAGGTGGGACGGTCAGGACCCACCTAGCCCATAGAGGTTAAGAAAAGTACAACATGTCTAATGATTATTTTTCAACATTCCCTGCTCCCAAGCATTCTCACTACTTAGAAAAATGTAATATTGTAGAGCTTCCCTCATCAATCAATCAATCAAATGTATTTATAAATGGGGTGGCAGCGTAGCCTAGTGGTTAGAGCGTTGGACTAGTAACCAAAAGGTTGCAAGATTGAATCCCCGAGCTGACAAGGTGCAAAATCTGTCGTTCTGCCCCTGAACAAGGCAGTTAACCCACTGTTCCTAGGCCATCATTGAAAATAAGAATTTGTTCATAACTGACTTGCCTAGTAAAATAAAGCCCTTTTTACATCAGCAGATGTCACAAAGTGCTATACAGAAACCGAGCCTAAAACCCCAAACAGCAAGCAATGCAGGTGTAGAAGCACGGTGGCTAGGAAAAACTCCCTAGAAAGGCAGAAGCCTAGAGAGGAACCAGGCTCTGAGGGATGGCCAGTCCTCTTCTGGCTGTGCTGGGTGGCTGTCACGTCCTGGCCAGTATAAGGGTTAATTAGTATTGTAGTTTGGTCAGGACGTGGCAGAGGGTATTCGTTTTATGTGGTTCGGGGTGGTGTGTTTTGTTGAAGGGGCATTTGGTTTAAGTATTCCGGGGTTTTTGGGCACTGTTTGGTTTTCAGGTATTCTATGTTTAGTCTAGTATGTCTGTTTCTATGTTTGGTTAATTGGGGTTGGGACTCTCAGTTGAAGGCAGGTGTTGTCTATCTGCCTTTGATTGAGAGTCCCATATATTAGGGTGTGTTTGTTATTTGTGGGTGATTGTTCTGTGCTTAGCCTTGTGCCTAGTCAGACTGTTTTTGTTGTTCGTGGTTTCGTTTTGTTATTTTTGTATGTTCATTTTGAGAGTAATTAAAAATCAAGATGAGCCTGCACATACCTGCTGCGTTTTGGTCCTCCTTAACCGACGACAAGCGTGACAGTGGCGATTATAACAGTAGATGTCTATTAAGGCCAGATTGTTCTCCAAGATGTTCAAACGTTCATAGATGACTAGCAGGGTCAAATAATAATCACAGTGGTTGTAGAGGGTGCAACAGGTCAGTAAATCAGGAGTAAATGTCACTTGGCTTTTCATAGCCGGGCATTCAGAGGTTGGAACAGCAGGTGCGGTAGAGCGAGAGAGTTGAAAACAGCAGGTCTGGGACAATGTAGCTCGTCCAGTGAACAGGTCAGGGTTCCATAGCCGCAGGCAGAACAGTTGAAACTGGAGCAGCAGCATGAGCAGGTGGACTGGGGACAGCAAGGAGTCATCAGGCCAGGTAGTCCTGAGGCATGGTCCTATGTCGCTAATGTTAGCCATGTGACTGAGTGCGAGCTAGCTACCAACCAGAACATTAAGCTATCCAAGACCAACAACACAAAGAAATGGACTATAAATCTACAAGTAGTGAGTGGAGATAAAAACAGACTACTAAACAAGTTAAATGTCTTACCTGTGATGAAATGTTATCCACACACATACCTATGTGTATCCTACTTGGACACTGGGTCTCCACAATTTCCCACTCTTCCACAGTGAATAGCCTGAAGCCACAGAGGTCTTCTCGCAGGCTCGTTTTCCATACATGGGAGCATTTCAAACCATAGGTCAGGATTTTTGACCTGGTTACTTGTACATTGAACAACACAGCAGCTCTTCAGATTGTTTTGTTATTTCTGTATAACAAAAAAATGTATGACTAAGTTGACTCTTTTACATTGGGGGTCAATGGGAAATAATGTTTTCCCCAATTTGTGGTCATGGTTGAGGGGAATTCATTCTTTTTTTTCTTTTACCCCATTTTTCTCCCCAATTGGTAGTTACTGTCTTGTCTCATCGCTGCAACTCCCATACAGACTCGGGAGAGGCAAAGGTCGAGAGCCATGCATCCTCCGAAACACAACCCAACCAAGCCACACTTGACACAATGTCCATCCAACCCGGAAGCCAGCCGCACCAATGTGTCGGAGGAAACACCGTACACCTGGCGATGAGACAAGGATATCCCTGCCGGCCAAACCCTCCCTAACCCAGACGACACTGGGCCAATTGTGCGCCGCCTCCTGGGCCTTCCAGTCGCAGCCGGCTGCGACAGAGCCTGGACTCGAACCCGAATCTCTGGTGGCACAGCTAGCAGCTGCGATGCAGTGCCTTAGACCACCTCGCCACCCGGGAGGCTGGGGAATTCATTCTTATGACATGAATACCAACTCGGAGTACACATACCAAGTTATAGAACAGAATATAATAGAATTGAATCGAATAGAATTGAATAGAATAGAACTATGGAATATAGGTAAGATGTAACACGGAAAGCAATTCCATCAGCAACTGCTGTGTACTGTACCATTATGTGTATATATATATATTTTTCTGTTGATGTTTCTGTTGTTCTTTAGTTTGATTCCCCTTGAGAAGGACTTGGTTGGTTGTGCTGTTTGTCTGATCCCACACAGGTGAACCGAGGGACCTACTCCAGACGAAGCCGATTGAAGAGGTCTGATGGCAGCACCACCTCCACTAGCTTCATCCTCAGACAGGTAGGGCTCCGGGGTTTCCCCTAGGTACAGATCTAGGATCCCCTCCCCCAATCCTAACCTTAACCATTAGTGGGGGAAATGCAAAACTGACAGAAGACCAGCGTAAAGGGGCAACTTCACCCTATACCACAGGTAGGCTGGGATGGGTTTAATTCCAGAAAGATGTTCCATTCCCAATGTCCTCGTTCTCTACCTCTTCACAGATCTGATAGGACTGGATAGGTGAAAGCAATATGGCGGAAACTAGCTGGAGCTATTGCTAGCTTACACCTAGCCATGTCTTCTTGGATCTGTGATGGGGAGTGACCAAGGGCATAGGGGAGTGGACAACTTTCTGGAATGAGACACAACTTTCTGGGATGAGAACCCACACTGACAGAGAGATGAATTCAGTCACAAACAGACACACAAACACGCACACACAAGGACACACTTCTTGGAAGCATCTGAGTAGTGCTTTTACATAGCCCAGTTTAATTGAACCATGAATTGATCCTTGAGACATACTACAGCAGGCAGTTAACATCTAACCAGGATGAGGGGACAGCCAGAGAACATTCATTGGAAAACCAGTCAACCGTTTAGTCATCCATATGTTGCTGACCTGAGGAAACCAACCAAATCACCTTCATTGTGCAGCCCCAGGACAGATCCTTGTAGAGCAGGCCTGGGCAACTCCAGTCCTCGGGGGCCTGATTGGTGTCACACTTTTTCTCCATCCCTAGCAAACACAGCTGATTAATCAAATGTCATTCTAAACTGAAGATCATGATTAGGTGATTATTGGAGTCAGGTGTGTTAGCTGGAGCTGGGACAAAACTGTGACACCAATCAGGCCCCCGAGGACTGGAATTTCCCACCCCTGTTCTAGAGAGATAGAGATCAACAGAATATGCAGGTTGTTTCTCCAACCCCACTCTAACACAGCTGATTCAGCTAATCAAGGAGCTGATGAGCTGCTGATTAGTACAAAGATGTTTCATCAAGGCTGGAGCAAAAGCTTACTGTACCTATCTCTCTAGGAGGAGGGTTGGCAAGCACTCATCATTTTGTTATTATTTCATGAACTTATTATACAGATACACTTACATATATTTTTATAATATAAATACTGTACAAAATATATCTACAGGCCAATGTCTTTATTTCAACTATTTCTACTAGTGTGTCTTTCCATAAGAAGGTCCAGTAGATTTTATGAACCTGCTATTTTCTTATTTGTCTTTTGCCCCTTGTTTATTTTAGAAACGGATACACTTAAATAAGCATCAAAATGATAATGTGACTATCAGAATGAAAGCTTACAATTATAGCATGCAATACATTGTGGTACAGCAAACCATTTTGGACTAAGTCAATTATATTCTGGTTATCCACTATACTCTATACAGCTCCTTTTGTTTTATATTCTGGTTATATCTGTGGTGCTTAGCCTATACACTGGAAGAGAGATGGAGAGAGAGAGAAAGAGGAGGGGATAGATGGATATAGGGGAAGAGATAGATGGATAGAGAGAAAGAAAGAGGAAGGAAGAGAGAGAGATAGAGAGGAAGGAAGAGAGAGATGATAGAAAGAGGAGGGGAGAGAGAAAGATGGATGGATGGATAGTGAGAAAGAGGGGGAGAGAGAAAGAGGAGGGGGGAGAGAGAAAGATAGATGATAGAGAGAGAAAGAGGAGGGGACAGAGAGAGAGAGAGAGAAATAGATGGATAGAGAGAAAGAGGGGAGAGAGAGATAGAGAGATGGGTAGAGAGAGAAAGAGGAGGGGCCAGAGAGAGAGAATGATGCTGCTGTCATCCCCCTCTTCCTATACTCCCTCAGTCAAGGAGAGAGTGCCTGTGCGCCCAAGCTGAGTGGAGGGCAGCACAGCCAATCGGCTTGCTGCACAGCCAATCGACTTGCTGCACATTGGCTTTGTCATCGGGTGCTGATATTGAGGAAGGATTCTCTATGCTGCTCCGTTCGGTGTGTTTGGAAGGGCTGATGAAATGCCAGGATTGGGCTGCCTCTAGGGAGAGCCTCTCTGCTTTATAATGTGAGCCAGTAGCATCCAGGCTCGGGCTAACGCACCACCATCGACCAAGCAGGCCTAGGGGAAACCAAGCAGGCCTAGGGGAAACCAAGCAGGCCTAGGGGAAACCAAGCAGGCCTAGGGGAAACCAAGCAGGCTGGCTCTGCTACTGCTACTACCTCTTCTCCTCTTCCAGCCGAAAAAGGAGGGATTTATTTTTTACCGTCATCCCCCCATCCATCCCTTGTTCTGTGGTGGCTCCCTCCTCCTCCTCCTCCTGCTCCCCCTCCTCCACCACAGCCTCCTCCTCCGCTCTCTCGTTTTTTCCCCCCTCTTCCTTCTATTCTTCTAGAGGTGCTTTTGGAAATAGCAGACCTCCATGTATGACAATTTGTACCTGCATGGATTTGAAGACTCGGAGGCGGTGAGTGGTGGGGGGTTTAGCTTCAGATCGTGTGTGTGTGTGTGTTTGAGCGTGTGTGTGTGTTTGTTGATGGAGGTGGCTCAGCTGTGGTGCACACACAAACACAGGGTTTACTGTAGGTAAGCTGACGGTCTCATTCTGTAGATAGAAGGATCGCGGTCTCTGCTGGGGGTGGGGTGACTGTGGGGGGGTTCACTGTAGGGAGAAGACAGCGGCAGACGTATGTGTGTGTGTATGCGCACAGTCGTGAGAGTGTAATTAGTGATGATGTGTATAAGGAGAAATAGCAGTATGTGTCTGTCAGCGTCAGCCCAATGCATCTGAATAGCTGCATCATATCATCAGCACACTTCAATGGCTGATGATAGCTATATGATGTACACAGTAGCCATCCATTTAATGCACAGCACACGTAGGAGCACAAAGATGGAGATAGCATTATATAGCGAGAGAAGAGCAGTGTGTAAATGCTAATTCCTATCCCCCAGAGGGCCGTTTCGCTCCCTGCGTGAGGTTATGATTGTATAATGTATCCTCATATCACAGCCTCTCCAAATGTAGGGTATAGCCCTGCTGCATTTACTGCCTTTGTTTAAAGGGCCAAAGCTTCTATTTTTACACCCGGCAACAGCAGTGTGTTGTATTTTTGCTGCCGAGGACAGAGAGGAGCGTGCGTTGTGATGTCATATACTGGAGTCAGATAGACATGAGTCACATGTCAGTGCTCAGTTGGAAGCCCGGCAGTCATACAATATGGCCGTGAAGAGATTCTGTACCCCAAAATGCACCCCTCTAACTAACCATATACACCATTATCCATTTTTTATATATCGGCTGATCAGCAACCGGCTATAATTATTTATTAAGATATATATAATGAATATATATAAAGGAATATAGTATTTGTTGAGGGGGGCGTGAGAATAAATGTTTACAAAAACACTAGAAGAGCTGGGTGGTAGTGTGTGTGTGGTGTGTGTGTGGTGTGTGTGTGGTGTGTGTGTGGGGGGGTTGTTCTAACAGGGTGTTATAATATACTGTATGTCAGCTGGGTGCTTGTGAGTGCTTCAAAAATAGCACATCGTTATAAGACGAAGTGTGAAAACAGGGGGCTTTTACTATTATTAACATAATTTTTTTAAACAAAAGCAGTGCAGGTTGATTTGTGTCATGTGTTTGTGTCATAAAGGTTACACCCGGTAAAAACAAAAACATTTCATGATTGTGATTAATAATTAGGCTCATAGTACTTTTATCACAGAACCTTAATGTGATCGATTAATTTATATCAGCATCTGTTTCTTAATAGCATTGACTCAAGATGCAATTTTTTTTTTTTTTTTGAGCAATCACTTATCTTTCTAAATAACCAAATCTCCTCGTTTTTTGTTTCCCAGACCTGGCATTTTGTGATTAGCCCACAGAATTCAATAGAGCCCGTGCTGAAGTAAGCCCAAAAATAGCTTGTCTGTTGTAAAAGGTGCTGTACTATGACTAGCGTCTGTGGATTTTAGCAGACTGCGAGACTTTCTACGTTCCTAAAGCGATATTGACACACATACACAGGCACTCAGGTACGCACGCACACACCGAACACACACACAGTTTTTTCCCTGACTTGAATTAATGTTGTTCCCCAATTGGATTATCTTTGGTAGAGTTACTCTCTGTTCTTCTAAGGCCAAGGCTTGGGTCAATACTTTAACTCACGCTCCAGACATGTCACAGCCAACCTTTGGGGACAGTTTGCCTAGTGGTTAGAGTGTTGAGCCAGTAACCGAAAGGTTGCTGGATCGAATCCCCGAGCTGACAAGGTAAAGATCTATCATTCTGCCCTTGAACAAGGCAATTAACCCACTATTCCCCGGGTGCTGAAGACGTGGATCTCGATTATGGCAGCCCCCCGCACCTCTCTGATTCAGAGGGGTTGGGTTAAATGTGGAAGACACATTTCAATTGAATGCATTCAGTTGTACAACTGACTAGGTCTCCCCCTTTCCCTTCCTGGTCAGTCCAGCTACTTACGGGCCACTGTGCTCACATATGAGCATAACCGGTGGTAATGTGTAACTAACTGGTTGTCATGTGTAACCAACCGGTGGTCATGTGTAACCAACCGGTGGTCATGTGTAACCAACCGGTGGTCATGTGTAACCAACCGGTGGTCATGTGTAACCAACCGGTGGTCATGTGTAACTAACTGGTGGTCATGTGTAACCAACCGGTGGTCATGTGTAACCAACCGGTGGTCATGTGTAACCAACCGGTGGTCATGTGTAACCGGTGGTAATCAAACATCTGGGCAATCAAGTCTCAGGCAGTGCTACCTCATCACAAGACTGATTCTATGCATGCTCTTCCTGGTACAATAGTGCCCCCAAGATAATAAAAAAATAAACTGCAGACATCTCAGAATATATTAGTCAGGATTATTATGAAACTTCCAGCACGTACTCATCTTGACCATTCCCACTTTGAAGGCCTCCGATAGATCAAAGTGGAGGAGAGAGTCTCTCAGATTAAAGTGGGTCTCGTACATAAGCTTGTCCACAGACCCAACAGTATTGTCTCCGGGTACCTATGTAACTACTTTAACTTACGGATAACCGTAACTAATCCACTAGAAGGAGTGAAAATGACGTTGTTCTTTTTAGATTTAATAGTGGTATTAAATAGTGGTATTTGTACTCAGCTGCCATTCTTTGAAATAGTCTTCCAAATCATTTGAAATGTATAACCTCCATAGGCAATTTCAAGTTCTCACTGAAAAAAAGTCTCAAAAGTGAGTCGTAAGACTATAGTACGGGGGTAAGAAGAATAGAAAATGCCCCCCCAAAATAAATTCAATCAATCAATGAATCAATCAATTCCAAATCACCTCACCTCTGTTTAGTAAGATAAACCGGATACAGTTACAGAGCATTTTGGGTACTGTAGAACGTCATGCTACAACCTCCTCCACCTGGTGACAACCTGGTGACGGTGACGCTGGCTGTGTGATCATAGTGACAGCTGCTGTCTTCCTGTCTGTCCCTGTCCTGTTGTATTGCAGGGCTCAGCTGATTCCTACACAAGCAGACCATCGGACTCGGATGTCTCTCTGGAGGAGGAGCGGGAGGTGCCGGGGCAGGTCCAGGGCCAGAGCCCGAGCCAAGGGGGCCCGGGGACCCAGGCCCCGGCCCAGACCCGAGAGCAGAAGGAGCAGCAGGCCACCGTGCAGCTGGAGAGAGCCAAGGTGAGACCCAGAGAGAGAGATACCTCACTAGGTTGTGTTCAGTAGGGATAAAACGTTTTTAAAAGTTTTAAGTGAAATATGAGGGTAGTACCTGGACTTGTGCAGCAAGAAGACTACTATGTAAAGGATGGCAGAAGGGTTATACAACAATTGGCAAAGCACCAGATGTATGGATCTGTTATAGCATCTGTTATAGTTATTGTATGACATTTGCTTATAAATGATTTGCGAAGCATCCATGTAGGCATTATAAAGTGTTTATAAAGGCTTTATTAAGCCTTGTAAGTCATAGTTCATTCATGTGAACTTAAGTTCATACTGTGCGGTCTCTGACTGACCCATCTTGTTCCTCTCTCTCTCCCAAAGGCTAAAGCCGTGGCTTTTGCTGTGAAGACCAATGTCAGCTACTGTGGAGCATTGGACGAGGACGTGCCGGTGCCAGCAACCGCCATCTCATTCGATGCTAAGGATTTCCTTCACATAAAGGAGGTAATGTTTTTTGTCACTAGGGCAAGGTTGAACTGTGGCACACAATCAATCAGATTTTGATAAAATACATTTGTGAAATTCTTTTCAATGCCAAATGATTTAGGTCGGAGTGTGCAGTTTTCTGGCTATACCATTGTACCAGACAAACTAGATTAAGCATAGCAATCAGTAACAACAGAGGCTGCTGAGGAGAGGACGGCTCATAATAATGTCTGGAACGGAGCAAATGGAATGGTATCAAACACCTGGAAAACATGTGTTTGATGTATTTGATACCATACCTCTCATTTCACTCCAGCCATTATCACGAGCCCGTCCTCCCCAATTAAGGTGCCACCAACCTCCTGAATGTGATATGCATTTGACCCAGGGCCGTTGTCAACCACTATTACAACAGTGTCTTGACTTGACTTTAACATTAATCCTTTGACATTTATCTAATTACCTAACTATATTTAATTGTTATCCGATGAAATTAGTCATGTAACAATTAACTCATTAGGATCTGGGCACCACGAGAGCGGTTCTTTAAAGAGTTTCCATCTCCCGAATTAAACTCTGAAGGTCTTTACCTATCACATCTATAAACAGTCAACTTATTAATCATAACCTCGTATCATATCATCATTCTGAACAGTCATACCTCCTTGCATCTGCAAAAACCCCAGCCTAACTTATGATTCAGTACTACACAAATTGGTTTAATTATTTATTTACTAGCTAATTAAATGAGAACACAGGATAAACATACACACTTTGCATTGGTTATTGACTGGAAACCTAATACGCTCAAAACAGGTCCCTAGCGGAATGACAACAACATGGCTGCTTGTTACAAAAGAGATGGAGGGAGAGGGGGGGACAGAGACACTTAACATTGGTACTTTCAGAAACTACTCTCACTTACAGTAACCATATACTTTGCACATGAACCGCCGCCCGCTTGGTTTGCCAGATCTCTCGGTGGACAGGGTCACCTTGCAAAAGGAGTTGGGCCTTTTTGTGGCACGCTTGTAAGGCTCTGATTTTCCAAAAGGGTTCCAACAAGTCTTCTACTGTTGTTCTTCTTTGTAGTTGTCCGGTATCCGGTGACTTGTTGTGCAGTCCTGCACAGAACTACAAAGTTTATTTTCCTTACATTCGCTCTTGAAGATGCTTCTTTGAAGATAGGCTAGCCAGCCGTGTCGCTGGTTTCCATTGGGGTGATATGAGAGTAGCATAATACGATGGTTTGAGCAGAGTAGTATAATGGTCCTACTTAAATTCGCTTTCGAATATACTTTACTTAGGACAGCTAATCAGCCGTACCAGTGATTGTCCGGAAGGTGACTATCGTCTCTACCTCGTGTTGAGATTCACAGTTCAAACCACTTTAAACGTAAAGCTGCAGCTTGACGCTTTTCTGGTCTAGTATGTTCATTTACATAGTTTGTTCGAAAGGGGCGGTTCCGTCATGCTGACCCGCTCTCTGACCTCACTCGGGGGCATTACTTGTCACTTGTACAAAGTTATGTAAAACAATGATCTCATATAGCTTCTCGAATCACATCCCTCTCTTAACAAAAACACTTATCATTTTTCATATTACATGCACAACGCATAGTATGGAAACTTCATACATGTAGTGGGTATACTTTCCAAGTTACAGTATTTCCTTTATAACATTTTTAATGACATCACAAAATAACAAACAAAATGACATTAGTGTTCTATAGATCACCTTTGACCGTTCTCTACGTTCTATGTTAGAAATATTGTTCCAGTAGTTGGTTTTGAACGTGTTAAGAGTTTCAGCTGGAAAAAGGTCTGTTGAGAAAAAGCACAACCCTATGGTGAATTTGGAGAGGGAGACCTGAATCTTTACAACAGGACTTGAGTTGTTAATCCTGTCTAGTTCTTTCCTCCTCCCCTCTGCGGGTGAGAGGGGGTCTGACCTATTTGGATTCTCGTGGACAGTCATGACAACAGGAAGGCATATACACTGAATTTAGTACCTGTGTTCTGAAACACACTCACTGTCTGTTCAAACTAGATAAAATTGCTTTTTTCCTTATGTTCCTGTCATTTTGGCTGCGTTTAGACAGGCAGCCCAATTCTGATCTTTTCTTCCACTAATTGGTCTTTTGACCAATCACATCAGATCTTTTTCAGAACTGATCTGATTGGTCAAAAGACAAATTTGTGAAAAAAATATCAGAATTGGACTGCTTGTCTAAACGCACTGAAACTTATTTTTCAACCACACCTCCAACCCATCCAGAAGTTCAACAACGACTGGTGGATCGGCCGGCTGGTCAAGGAGGGCTGTGAGATCGGCTTCATCCCCAGTCCTCTAAAACTAGAGAACATCCGCATCCAGCAGGAACAGAAGAGAGGGCGAGTCCAAGGGTAAGGCAGCCCATCACCAGTCCTCTCTCGCTCAGTCAGAGACCTATAGGCTTGTAACCCAGGGAAGGGGGTTAGGAAGGGGCCAGCAGTGCTATTCAAAGTTTAGTAAAACTGATTTGGTTATGACAAATTAGTCAAATTAGTACAACTCATTTGGTTATAAATGTGCTTATCATGTGTTATAAAGAGGGTATTCATAGGAAGTGTTACAGATCATTTCGAATAATTACATTTCTCTCCATCCATATCCAGAATAGAACAATCTAAATATTTATAAGGTCTCTGGCCTTAATAATCAGTAATGCTTTGGTTCTTCTAGCGACCTAGCTGCTCTGTCTGTTTAATCGCTCTGGAAGCTCCCGTCACCAGTGGTTTGTCTCGTGTGCGTTCTAGCCTTCAGAGCCATTTGCTGCACTAGGCCTGTTCAGTTTTAACAGTAATTCAGCGTAATGAGAGGACTAGACTTTGGATGAGTTGACAGGCTCACCTCGAGTCCTTCATTCACCCTATAAGGCCTGGATTCTGCATTTAGAACCCCATCGCTGTTCGCCACATTAATTCTGTGATTCTTGTGTTTCTTTTTATCCCCCTCTTGTCTTTTCCAGTAAGTCTGGAGGCAATTCGTCCTCAAGTGTAGAGGATGAGGTGTCCGCCTCGATCAGACCCCTCATCTCCTCTGCAGGTGAGAGCCTCTTAAACATGATGGGGGGACGTTGTCCACCCCTAGTGGCCCTCCGCTAGGTTAGAGAAGAACCAGAAAACTTTGTCAAGGCAACGTGAGACGTAGAGCAAGTATTGCTTAGTGTTTAAGCCTTCCCATTTCTCTCCATAGAACCTAAGATAAATGATTCCCAGCGGGCAAAACTGGTTGCAACAAAGTCATTGTGATGTCTTTTTGTGACGTCATGGTCAAGTTGTATTATGGTTGTAAAAGGACGTTTTTCTGGACGTCTTTTTAGCAATCAGAGAAAGACGTCTTTTACTGGTTGTAATCTGAACAGATACCAACCAAAGTATGAAAGTTTTCAACCAGAATAGGATGTCAATGTAGCATTGGTTGTAATCCAGACTTCTCAACAACCAGAAAACCAGTTTACAACCAGAATATGATGCCATTATAACATCCCATAACAACTTTTGCCTGCTGGGTTGTGGATCCATAGAGTGTATATATAGTGTATTCTCCCATCCTCTTCCTCCAGCTGAGGACTGCAGGCGCTCTGAGACTTGGCTTACCACAGGGTGAACCCATCGACAAGACTTTGACCCCCCCTGAACTTCAGTCATGTGACTTTGTGAATATGCCTCATAGGATATTAGGATCATGTTTATATGTTTGGTGATGAATCTAAAGGGTATATGTTTATTTCCTGTGTCAGTTCTAATCCTCGGTTGAAAATGTATTTACTGTAAATCACGTTCTGATCATCACAATTCCACAAATTAAGTACAGGATCATCAGGTCTCTGACCTGACAAGTTATGGTGACTTATGACACAATACAATACAAGACATTGACAATTCTGTTTTGTTTTACTTCACAGGAAAGCAGAAACAGAAAGTGGTAAGTGGGTGATGGTAATACCAAACTGTCTCCATCAACTATAGCTGTCTACATTACAATAGTACAGTTCACATCCTACATTCCATCTAACGTCCCATCCAACGTCCCATCCAACGTCACATCCAACGTCCCATCCAACGTCCCATCCAACATCCCATCCTACACCCCATCCTACACCCCATCCTACACCCCATCTAACACCCCATCTAACACCCCATCTAACACCCCATCTAACACCCCATCTAACACCCCATCTAACACCCCATCTAACACCCCATCTAACACCCCATCCAACACCCCATCCAACACCCCATCCAACACCCCATCCAACACCCCATCCAACACTCCATCTAACACTCCATCTAACACTCCATCCTACATCCCATCTAACACTCCATCTAACATCCCATCTTACATCCCATCCTACATCCCATCTAACACTCCATCTAACACTCCATCTAACACTCCATCTAACACTCCATCTAACATCCCATCTAACATCCCATATCTAACATCCCATTTCCAGTGGTCACTGTTGTAATTACACTGATTGACCCGGCCTCAATCCCTTACAATACTATTGAGATTGACTTGGGCTTTTAGACTATATCACAATATTATTCCATTCAACTATTCTACTATATTATTGAAATAGATTTGAGTCAGATTGTGTTGTCCCAATGATCCATACATCCCATACTGTGGTGTGCATCTATCCCATTTTATTACTGTGGGAAAATCTCAATAGCATTTCCTTGACTCCTCATGTCCTCTCTCCTCACCTCATTCTCAAAACCCATTGGATGAGAAGCTAAAAGGTTCCTCCCCTCTGATTTCTCATCCAATGGGTTTTGAGTAGAGGCGAGGGTTCTAGGAAATGCAATTGAGATTCTCTCAATGTGTCCCCCTGCTCCACTGATTCCTTTGTTACTCTGTTACAGACTGAACACGTCCCCCCCTACGACGTGGTGCCATCCATGAGGCCTGTGGTGCTGGTGGGGCCCTCCCTCAAGGGCTATGAGGTAAGCAGCAGCAGCGGCGGCCATCGAGTCACATGATCATCCACTGACTCCTCCCACGGGGGCCATCCTAGAGCTCCCATTGGTGGAATGACATTAACAGTGCATCATGTTAAATGATTGTTGTAGCGGCTGTCATGATCACATCTCATTGAGAGAAGATCTCCTCATGGCTGGATGATGTTTCTATTGACTTCATGTTTATAATCATTCATGTTTATATGCAGGCACTGTTTTTCTAATGTTGTGTTGACACGGGCCTGTTAGAGCTCTACTAGAGTCTATATTTAGGCTGCTGAGTGAGGTGCTTTGTTGATGTTTTTCCAAGTCATTCTCAGAACACCATAGTACAGGGAGTTTCTTTCCTCTCCTCCCCTCTTCCTCTCGCTCTCTCTCTCTTTCCCTCCTTGCATGAAGGGAACACAATCAGTCGCCTCATCCCACAGTGTGCTCTGTTGCCACGGTAACAACCTTCTGGGTGCAAACACGTCAGCATCAGAAGTAGAGCAACGTTTGAAATTAGAAAGAGAGGAGAGGAAAGAGGAGAGAAGAGGAGAGACGAGAGAGGAGAAAGGAAAGAAGGGAGGCGAGAGAAGAGAGAGGCGAGAGAAGAGAGAGGCGAGAGAAGAGAAAAGAAGAGAGGAGAGAAGAAAAGAGAGAGGAGCGGAGAACCTCTGGAAGCAACATCACTGTGTGTCTAGACTAGACTGCTGTTAAACCAGCCACTAAAGGATCTTTGTATAGGCCACCATCCTTACTGGCAGGCCTCTGACCAGTTCCATGATACCATCTAACTTCAGTAATTTCAGGAGATCCATTTTAGACTGAAATTAGTCTATTGTTGACTATGAGGATTTTCCATTGCATTTCAGTAACATAATATGAATCTATCTAGTGAGTTGACTGATAGTGACTTGCCTAGTTAAATAAAGGTTAAATAAAAATGTAAACAAATGTAATATCATGGAATTGACCCCAAATCCTGCTTTACTATTGCAAATGGCATAAAATGGCATATTTGATATGATTTTCAGTATCCCCCTGTCAAATTACTGAATATCTGAACTACTAGAATATAATTTATAGAATTGTTAGAATGATAAATGGTTTGTTGCACGTAGGCTGTCGTCATGGGACATTTTAGCACCATGTGCTCTGGCCATGAGGAACAACCAGTTGATAAATTATTTCCCAGGAAGTTTGCTTGATGTTATGCTGTTAGGGTTAAATGTTCTCTTTTAGAATCCTACTCAATCCGCTCTCTCTCTCTCTCCGCTCCCTCTTTGTCTTTCTCTGTCTCTCTCCGCTCCCTCTTTGTCTTTCTCTGTCTGTCTGTCTCTCTCTCTCTCTCTCTCCCCACTATTTCTCCTCTTATGGCTTCTCTTTCTCCACAGGTGACGGATATGATGCAGAAAGCACTCTTTGACTTCCTCAAGCATAGATTTGACGGCAGGTAAAATGAAAGCGTGCTCTATCCTTTCTTTTTTTTATTGACTTATGAAGCCCTACAAGATAGATAGATAGATAGATAGATAGATAGATAGATAGATAGATAGATAGGCATAGAAATTCACATGGAATAGCTCTTTATTAAAGGAGTGTCTGTCTGCAAAATAAGGTTTACACTATTTATCCACTGAATGCCTAAATTGGTGTCTTTGTTTGACCATTTCACAGGATATCTATCACACGAGTCACAGCAGATATATCATTAGCCAAGAGGTCTGTTCTGAATAACCCCAGCAAGCGGGCCATCATCGAGAGATCAAACACCAGGTCCAGTTTAGGTATGTACCTCCATAGTGTTTTATCTATTTTACTGTAGGAGTCTTTTGAGTTTGCCTTGTGTATCAAAGACGGTTGCCTACTCTTCTCTGTAGCTAGCATCTCTATGAGACCTGGCTAAAGAAGAATGATTTAGCTTGATTGAGCTTACCTGCCGCAATGGAATCAATGGAATAGTCCCAAAAGTGCAAACTCCGCCCATCTGGCTCTACAGACAGGCTCAATCAAATGCTCAACGTATTCATTGGCTACGTTCCAGTGTTCATACTAGTCACACTTAGAATGAATCAATGTATTGGGAATGCAATGAAGGAATGGGACTGTTTTCAGTGTGTATGATTCTTGTACGGTGATGCCAAAGTAAAATGTCCATCCTGAATGGACAATAAAGTTGTATTCTAAAGTCTTGTGTTGTTTCCATCCTGTTCCCCAAGCGGAGGTGCAGAGTGAGATAGAGAGAATCTTTGAGCTGGCCAGGTCCCTACAGCTGGTGATCCTGGATGCAGACACCATCAATCACCCAGCCCAGCTGCTCAAGACCTCGTTGGCTCCCATCATCGTCCATGTCAAGGTCTCCTCGCCCAAGGTAGGGACTGGAGGGTCATGTGATTTGAAACACATCCATGTCTACTACAGATTATAATAGTATTATTTCACCAGGAAGCAGACACATCATCTAAAGCAACTCACAGAACTGTCAACATTGTCAATTATACAGTACGCTATAACCTACTGTAATAGTCGTCGTAGTAAGTGGACCAAAGCGCAGCGGGTTGAGTGCTCATTATATATTTATTTAGAAACACTGACGAAACAAAACATATGACCGACCATGATTACATGCTAAACACAGCTATGCAATCACAACTTCCCACAAAACCCAAACAAAACACACCCCTCTATATAGGACCTTCAATCAGAGGCAACGAGGAACAGCTGCCTCCAATTGAAGGCCAAATCAATAAACTAAACATAGAACTAAAAAGACTAGAATAGAACATAGAAATATACTAACATAGAACATAGCCCAAAAACCCCAGAAAACACTAACCAAACACCCCTCCACATAAACACACACCCCGAACCACATAAAACAAATACCCCTCTGCCACGTGCTGACCAAACACCAATAACAAATAATCCCTTTACTGGTCAGGACGTGACACCAACTGAGCGACTGGGACCACCACCTTTTGAAAATGAATGTCAACATGCTTGGACACTGATTGGTTTATCAGTGGAGGGCTTTTAGAGTTATACATGTGTATTGTTATCAGACAAACACACTTTCATCTATCTAATGGATTATTCATTTATTTTAAATGATACTATTTGACCGGTTTACCTGGTTAAAGATGTGAAAAGTAGTATTCCTGTAAAAAACGTGTGTAAATATGACATTACATTAGAAAAGAACCGGACCATTTGAACAGAGGTCTGACACTATCTAACACATATTTAAATGTCTTCCCACCGTCTAGGTTCTGCAGAGGCTGGTCAAGTCCAGAGGGAAGTCCCAGAGCAAGCATCTGAATGTACAGCTGGTGGCAGCTGACAAACTGGCCCAGTGTCCTCCAGTGAGTGACTCTGTAACAGCACACCGTCTCTTTAATCTACACCAGCCAGCATACTGTCTCTTTAATCTACACCACCTAGCATACTGTCTCTTTAATCTACACCAGCCAGCATACTGTCTCTTTAATCTACACCACCCAGCATACTGTCTCTTTAATCTACACCAGCCACCATACTGTCTCTTTAATCTACACCACCCAGCATACTGTCTCTTTAATCTACACCAGCCAGCATACTGTCTCTTTAATCTACACCACCTAGCATACTGTCTCTTTAATCTACACCAGCCACCATACTGTCTCTTTAATCTACACCACCCAGCATACTGTCCCTTTAATCTACACCACCTAGCATACTGTCTCTTTAATCTACACCACCAAGCATACTGTCTCTTTAATCTACACCAGCCAGTATACTGTCTCTTTAATCTATACCACCCAGCATACTGTCTCTTTAATCTACACCACCTAGCATACTGTCTCTTTAATCAACACCACCTAGCATACTGTCTCTTTAATCTATATCAGCCAGTATACTGTCTCTTTAATCTACACCACCCAGCATACTGTCTCTTTAATCTACACCAGCCACCATACTGTCTCTTTAATCTACACCAGCCAGCATACTGTCTCTTTAATCTACACCAGCCAGTATACTGTCTCTTTAATCTACACCACCCAGCATACTGTCTCTTTAATCTACACCACCTAGCATACTGTCTCTTTAATCTACACCACCTAGCATAATGTCTCTTTAATCTACACCAGCCAGTATACTGTCTCTTTAATCTACACCAGCCAGCATACTGTCTTTTTAATCTACACCACCCAGCATACTGTCTCTTTAATCTACACCAGCCACCATACTGTCTCTTTAATCTACACAAGCCAGCATACTGTCTCTTTAATCTACACCACCCACCATACTGTCTCTTTAATCTATACCACCCAGCATATTGTCTCTTTAATCTACACCACCCAGCATATTGTCTCTTTAATCTACACCACCCAGCATACTGTCTCTTTAATCTACACCACCCAGCATACTGTCTCTTTAATCTACACCAGCCAGCATACTGTCTCTTTAATCTACACCACCTAGCATACTGTCTCTTTAATCTACACCACCCAGCATATTGTCTGTTTAATCTACACCACCCAGCATACTGTCTCTTTAATCTACACCAGCCACCATACTGTCTCTTTAATCTACACCACCCAGCATACTGTCCCTTTAATCTACACCACCCAGCATACTGTCTCTTTAATCTACACCACCCAGCATACTGTCTCTTTAATCTACACCAGCCACCATACTGTCTCTTTAATCTACACCACCCAGCATACTGTCTCATTAATCTATACCAGCCAGTATACTGTCTCTTTAATCTACACCACCCAGCATACTGTCTCTTTAATCTACACCAGCCACCATACCGTCTCTTTAATCTACACCACCCAGCATACTGTCTCTTTAATCTACACCAGCCAGCATACCGTCTCTTTAATCTACACCACCTAGCATACTGTCTCTTTAATCTACACCAGCCAGCATACTGTCTCTTTAATCTACACCAGCCAGTATACTGTCTCTTTAATCTACACCACCCAGCATACTGTCTCTTTAATCTACACCACCTAGCATACTGTCTCTTTAATCTACACCAGCCACCATACTGTCTCTTTAATCTACACCAGCCAGCATACTGTCTCTTTAATCTACACCAGCCAGCATACTGTCTCTTTAATCTACACCAGCCAGCATACTGTCTCTTTAATCTACACCGCCTAGCATACTGTCTCTTTAATCTACACCACCCAGCATACTGTCCCTTTAATCTACACCACCCAGCATACTGTCTCTTTAATCTACACCACCCAGCATACTGTCTCTTTAATCTACACCAGCCAGCATACTGTCTCTTTAATCTACACCAGCCAGTATACTGTCTCTTTAATCTACACCACCCAGCATACTGTCTCTTTAATCTACACCACCTAGCATACTGTCTCTTTAATCTACACCAGCCACCATACTGTCTCTTTAATCTACACCACCCAGCATACTGTCTCTTTAATCTACACCAGCCAGCATACTGTCTCTTTAATCTACACAAGCCAGCATACTGTCTCTTCAATATACACCACCCAGCATAATGTCCCTTTAATCTACAACATCTAGCATACTGTCTCTTTAATCTACACCACCTAGCATACTGTCTCTTTAATCTACACCAGCCAGTATACTGTCTCTTTAATCTATACCACCCAGCATACTGTCTCTTTAATCTACACCACCTAGCATACTGTCTCTTTAATCAACACCACCTAGCATACTGTCTCTTTAATCTATACCAGCCAGTATACTGTCTCTTTAATCTACACCACCCAGCATACTGTCTCTTTAATCTACACCAGCCACCATACCGTCTCTTTAATCTACACCACCCAGCATACTGTCTCTTTAATCTACACCAGCCAGCATACTGTCTCTTTAATCTACACCAGCCAGTATACTGTCTCTTTAATCTACACCACCCAGCATACTGTCTCTTTAATCTACACCACCTAGCATACTGTCTCTTTAATCTACACCAGCCACCATACTGTCTCTTTAATCTACACCACCCAGCATACTGTCTCTTTAATCTACACCAGCCAGCATACTGTCTCTTTAATCTACACCAGCCAGCATACTGTCTCTTTAATCTACACCACCCAGCATACTGTCTCTTTAATCTACACCACCTAGCATACTGTCTCTTTAATCTACACCAGCCACCATACTGTCTCTTTAATCTACACCACCCAGCATACTGTCTCTTTAATCTACACCAGCCAGCATACTGTCTCTTTAATCTACACCAGCCAGCATACTGTCTCTTCAATATACACCACCTAGCATACTGTCTCTTTAATCTACACCACCTAGCATACTGTCTCTTTAATCTACACCAGCCAGTATACTGTCTCTTTAATCTATACCACCCAGCATACTGTCTCTTTAATCTACACCACCTAGCATACTGTCTCTTTAATCAACACCACCTAGCATACTGTCTCTTTAATCTATATCAGCCAGTATACTGTCTCTTTAATCTACACCACCCAGCATACTGTCCCTTTAATCTACAACATCTAGCATACTGTCTCTTTAATCTACACCACCTAGCATACTGTCTCTTTAATCTACACCAGCCAGTATACTGTCTCTTTAATCTATACCACCCAGCATACTGTCTCTTTAATCTACACCACCTAGCATACTGTCTCTTTAATCAACACCACCTAGCATACTGTCTCTTTAATCTATACCAGCCAGTATACTGTCTCTTTAATCTACACCACCCAGCATACTGTCTCTTTAATCTACACCAGCCACCATACCGTCTCTTTAATCTACACCACCCAGCATACTGTCTCTTTAATCTACACCAGCCAGCATACCGTCTCTTTAATCTACACCACCTAGCATACTGTCTCTTTAATCTACACCAGCCAGCATACTGTCTCTTTAATCTACACCAGCCAGTATACTGTCTCTTTAATCTACACCACCCAGCATACTGTCTCTTTAATCTACACCACCTAGCATACTGTCTCTTTAATCTACACCGCCTAGCATACTGTCTCTTTAATCTACACCACCCAGCATACTGTCCCTTTAATCTACACCACCCAGCATACTGTCTCTTTAATCTACACCACCCAGCATACTGTCTCTTTAATCTATACCACCCAGCATACTGTCTCTTTAATCTACACCACCTAGCATACTGTCTCTTTAATCAACACCACCTAGCATACTGTCTCTTTAATCTATATCAGCCAGTATACTGTCTCTTTAATCTACACCACCCAGCATACTGTCTCTTTAATCTACACCAGCCACCATACTGTCTCTTTAATCTACACCAGCCAGCATACCGTCTCTTTAATCTACACCACCCAGCATACTGTCTCTTTAATCTACACCAGCCAGCATACTGTCTCTTTAATCTACACCAGCCAGTATACTGTCTCTTTAATCTACACCACCCAGCATACTGTCTCTTTAATCTACACCACCTAGCATACTGTCTCTTTAATATACACCACCTAGCATACTGTCTCTTTAATCTACACCAGCCAGTATACTGTCTCTTTAATCTACACCACCCAGCATACTGTCTCTTTAATCTACGCCACCCACCATACTGTCTCTTTAATCTACACCACCCAGCATACTGTCTCTTTAATCTATACCACCCAGCCTACTGTCTCTTTAATCTACACCAGCCAGCATACTGTCTCTTTAATCTACACCACCCACCATACTGTCTCTTTAATCTATACCACCCAGCATATTGTCTCTTTAATCTACACCACCCAGCATACTGTCTCTTTAATCTACACCAGCCAGCATACTGTCTCTTTAATCTACACCACCCAGCATACTGTCTTTTTAATCTACACCAGCCAGCATACTGTCTCTTTAATCTACACCACCCAGCATACTGTCTCTTTAATCTACACCAGCCACCATACTGTCTCTTTAATCTACACCAGCCAGCATACTGTCTCTTTAATCTACACCACCTAGCATACTGTCTCTTTAATCTACACCAGCCACCATACTGTCTCTTTAATCTACACCAGCCAGCATACTGTCTCTTTAATCTACACCACCTAGCATACTGTCTCTTTAATCTACACCAGCCACCATACTGTCTCTTTAATCTATACCACCCAGCATATTGTCTCTTTAATCTACACCACCCAGCATATTGTCTCTTTAATATACACCACCCAGCATACTGTCTCTTTAATCTACACCAGCCACCATACTGTCTCTTTAATCTACACCACCTAGCATACTGTCTCTTTAATCTACACCACCCAGCATATTGTCTCTTTAATCTACACCACCCAGCATACTGTCTCTTTAATCTACACCAGCCACCATACTGTCTCTTTAATCTACACCACCCAGCATACTGTCCCTTTAATCTACACCAGCCAGCATACTGTCTCTTGAATCTACACCACCCATTGCTCCTTTTCAAGGTGTCTTCTTTCTACATTAACCTCCAACAATGTCTCCCTGGGTTTGCTTGAGGTTGATTCTAGACAGGGCCATTGAAAAGGTCTATTAACAATCAAGTGACAAAATTACAATATTCAGTTTGTATGACTGACCGGGGTTCAAACCCAGGTTTTCTGTGAAGCACAAGACAGCCTAGGCATTAGTTTAGGGAGCTAACAAGTCAGCTCAGCTCTAATGCCACATTACTCATCATGCGAGCCTGTTTCACCAAACCCTCTCTCTCTCACCCCCTCTCCCTCTCACTCCCTCTCACTCCCTTTCCATCTCTCTCTCTCTCACTCACTCTCTCTCCCTCTCCACCCCTCTAACAGGAGATGTTTGACATCATCCTAGATGAGAACCAGTTGGAGGATGCGTGTGAACACTTGGCTGAGTATCTGGAGGCCTACTGGAAGGCCACACACACCTCCATGGCCACGCCGCTCAACCCCCTGCTGGGACGCAACCTGGGCCCCACCGCCCTCACTCCTTACCCCACCACCATCTCTGGACTGCAGGTTGGTCATAAACAGATAGCTACAGCGCTATGGGGTTAAAGCGACATTACACTCCAATATCAAAGTTTGTCCAGAAATGTTGCGTTTGGAGTGTGATGTCCCTTTAAGGGGAGACAGTTAATTGTCCTAAGTTAGATGAGTTGATTAGTGCCCAGCGTAACATACAGAAATGTAACAGAAAGGGGTTGTTTGTGTGTGTATGAGGTGAATCAGCAGACTCAAAGAATGAGACAACACAGCAACCACACAGGAGACCACTCCACGCCCAACGAGCGTCGCAACCTGATGACCGCCGACGAAAACTACCACAACGAGCGGGCGCACAAGGGACGCAACCGCATGTCGTCAGGCTCGCAGCACAGCCGAGACCAAGACCCGTACCACCAGGACTACCAGGACCCCTACCAAGACTCCTACAAGCCCCACCGCAACCGCTCCTCCCCGGGCAGCTACAGCCACGACTCCCGGCACAGGCTTTGAGCCCGAATTACATCCCAGCTTCACAACCCTTATAGGCCTCAAGTCAACTCTCTGGTGGCAACAGAGTCAAAATGGTTCCCGTTCAAAATATTGTGTCAAATTCTGTTGTTTTCGATTATTTGTTTTACTTCAGGCATTAGATGAGGAGAAGTCCCGCCCGCTTGAACAAAATCTCCAATCACCTCTCATTCCCATTCTGTCTCTCAGTCTTGCCTGGGCACTGGCAGGGACCCCTGTTAAGCAATGTGGTCAGGATGAGGAAGAAGGACATGATGCTAATGGTACATAACTGAGTTAATACAACTCATATGACTGAGTTGCTTTTCCTCACAAGGGGACTTTCCTAGTTCCTGTGTTCCCCACACAGAGAGATGGGTTGAAGAGGAAAGCAGTATGAGATTGAGATTTGGACTTTGCTAAGCTAACAACAAGCTAAGCTATTTTAGCTAGCATGGTTAGATTGTGGGTACATGTGTACCCACAATCCCCCCCCCCCCCCCCCCCCCCCCCAATGAGTCACCATAGCAAGTGGTGGAGTCACTGCTGAAAGCTGGTAGTCTTACAAAGAGTTCCCAGACCGTTCAGTTGTTTGCATGCTGACTGAGAGAGTTTCGCTAGTATCGTCAATATATTCACTTACAGTACATGTCTGTTGTCATGGTGAGTTGTATACTTAGACCTGCCCCACCATGTCTGGCAGTGGTCTTTTACCAGACCTCAACTGATTCCTGAGAGGAGCATGTGGAGTATTTGGTTGTTTTGTTAACAAGTGCTTTCACATGTCAGATACTGTATGTGCCATTTGAACACCTGTCTAGCTTGGCCTTTCTTTGGCAACAGTCGATACTTTGCATATCTCAGTATTTTTCGCTACTCTGATTCGGTTGTGTCAGAGACTCATAGAGGTATTATAACAAGAAGCAGGGGTGTCAAACAATCAGAGTTCGCCTCATCTCTGGCCAGCCTCGTGATTGATTGACCGTCCATGCTACTTCCTGTGTTTCTCTCTGGCCAGCCTCGTGATTGGTTGACCATCCATGCTGCTCCACTAACGTTGGATTGTGTCTTCCCAGGGTCCTTTGCATCATGATCATTGATTCTCTGTGTAGCTGGCATGTTTTCCCTGACTTGAAAAAGTAATTCTCCCTTTGGTATTAATATCCCTGTGTAAAATAGAGGAGGGTGTTTAAGGAGGGAGAGCACACATTGGTGCAAAATAGGTGGTCTAATTACTTGATAGTGCGTCATCTGAACTTTTTGGGGTATTTAAATACATGGAAATGGAAGAAATTAATTCGGTCAGTTTATTTCTAGCAACAATTTTTTCTTCAGTAATTGTGGGTTTTTGATGTTTTTGATGAGATGAGAAGCATGCAGTTGTACCCAAGGTGGTTTGGGGACTAGTTGCATTGGCTCACCGATCCAATGCCTAGGCTTTAGTTTAGTGGGCTAATACACTCTGCTGGCGTGCAGGAGGCCCGGGTTCGAACCCGGTCGGTCACAGAGACACAACCACCCTCCAGGACCAGGGTTTTCCCTGCGGTGGATAGGTCATCTAAACTGGAGCTTTGACCAAGATGGAGATGGTGGTCCCTCCCTGTGCATCCTGGGAGAGTGAGTTCTTGGGGCAGCGTATTCTGAGGCATTGTTAGAGAGATGTGCAGAGTTAACTTATAGCTGTCTTTTAGTGTAATTCCCTCCAATAGAGTCGATGTACTGTAGTGACATTTGTAGCACCCGCAGCAGGTGGTGCCTTAACATTCTAAAACAAGAAAGAACCTCTGAAACGATAGGATCTTAATTATGATTTAGCTCCAGCTGTCTGGTTAGGGCACTGACTGACTGTTTTCAGAGAGCACGTTGATTTCCTTGCTCATATCTATGTCTCTTATGCCAGTTTGTTCACTGACTGAAAACAATAGACTGCAAAACGAAGAGAAAAAAAATAATACAAGTACATCTGCTGTTGTTTATGAGCATGCTTCTCTGTCATATTGTGATTCAGGCCAAAGTGAGTGTTGGCCGATTGAATGGGGAGTTACTCACTGTTCATTAAAAACCAGAACCAAGAACCAGAACTAAGATTCAGCTCTGTTGAGACAATCAGAGGGATTTTCTATCCCATTGCCCTCTGTCCCACCAGAGTCCCAGACAAGTCTGTGAGGATTTGGTAACTGAAGGTTGGATTACTGCTACTGGGTGTAGTATGTCTTAACCCTTTTGAAACAATGGGGGATCTCCTTTTCTATTAACAATGAATTAACTGAATTCCAATAGATTTTGTCAATTGACTGGAAATGAAAATTTACCGCAACTCTTTTTCCTGTGAATGCCCTGGAAAGAAAACCTTTGTTCTTTGAATGGTGTAGATATAATTTCTAAAGGTCTCTGTTACTGATCTGAAAAAAAGCACGTGTCCTGTACTCTTCTTTTGTCTTCTTGTAAGAAATTAAGAGGCTGCATTTTTGCCTCTAAATTAAGTTGAATTACAATTCTCATTATTTGATTAAATAACATGAGTTTAAACTCGACCAGACCATTAAAACAGTTAAATGTTTTTTTCTTTGGTAAAAATGTACAAAAAATAAGAAAAAGTCAAAAATGTATCTCAATATAGGAAAAAGTAAAAGATACATCTTTGCTGGTGATTATTTTTATAATAAATACATACATGTACATAATGTCTTTGAGAGATGCTATTTGCTGTATACTTGCATTCTCATTAAAAACTACGATCCTCGACGGGACAACTTGGAACAACAAACATTTCAGTATACAAAAGTTTCAGTAATGTGCAATACAAAAAGCATGCTGTTTTAAAATGAGGAAATTCCATGTACTATGCAACCGCAACCGTGTACATCGCTTCATGCTGTGACTAATTCTCCAACTGTCCTTTTCCAAGCAGCTTCATCAGAACTCTAAGGACATTTTGTGTTGATACTTTTTGTGGAAGACGAACAACTCAACGGCTAATGCGATATTGCATGCATAATGTACCATTTTAATTTATTAAAACGAATGAAAAGAAAATAATGTGAAATGCGAGATGATTGTGTCAAAGGCGAAGCTAGAAGTAACTTAAAAGTTTTCTTTTACAAAATAAAAGAGTCGTTCTACAACAACTGTCTCAGGTAACTTTTTATCATGTATTATCTATGTAGGCTTTTATTCTTTTTTATCAATATTTTACATAGCAACATATTGTACCTACCAAATAGAATCTCATTCTGGTTCTGTGGTACCTACAATGAGGAATGCCACACTTCAAAGGCCCCTGTTTACAATGATAATGCTATGCAGTACACGAATCAACCACACAGTGGCACTGTCTAGTAATAAGAGAGTATATCACGTCTCATTTCAGTCTCTTGCCCTGGCATAGCCTGGTGGAAACAGACCGATCGCTGCACTCACCATTCTCATTCACTTCACGTATTATCACTAATTAAAAGATGATTGATATATGAAGTGAAATAGAAAGGTGAACAGCGTGATCAGGGTGGTCCCACCAGGCTAACTGTCATAGGCTACCGCTCCAGTAAATCCATGTGTTATCTTCACAGAGGAAAAGGTCTGATCCCGAGCTGATCCAACTCAAGATCATACAGTAAATATAGTACAGGACAACATTAATCAGATTTTAATCTGATTTATTTTGGACTGAGCTGTCAATGATATCCAGAGACTGAGCTGTCAATGATATCCAGAGACTGAACTGTCTACCCTCTCCCTACTGAACAACACAACTCTACCCTCTCCCTACTGAACAACACAACTCTACCCTCTCCCTCCCTACCACACAACTCTCCCCTCTCCCTACTGAACAACACAACTCTACCCTCTCCCTCCCTACCACACAACTCTACCCTCTCCCTCCCTACCACACAACTCTACCCTCTCTCCCTCCCTACCACACATCTCTACCCTCTCCCTCCCTACCACACAACTCTACCCTCTCCCTACTGAACAACACAACTCTACCCTCTCCCTCCCTACCACACAACTCTACCCTCTCCCTCCCTACCACACAACTCTACCCTCTCCCTCCCTACCACACAACTCTACTCTCTCCCTCCCTACCACACAACTCTACCCTCTCCCTCCCTACCACACATCTCTACCCTCTCCCTCCCTACCACACAACTCTACCCTCTCCCTACTGAACAACACAACTCTACCCTCTCCCTCCCTACCACACAACTCTACCCTCTCCCTCCCTACCACACAACTCTACCCTCTCTCCCTCCCTACCACACAACTCTACCCTCTCCCTCCCTACCACACAACTCTACCCTCTCCCTCCCTACCACACATCTCTACCCTCTCCCTCCCTACCACACAACTCTACCCTCTCCCTCCCTACCACACAACTCTACCCCCTCCCTCCCTACCACACATCTCTACCCTCTCCCTACTGAACAAAACAACTCTACTCTCTCCCTACTGAACAAAACAACTCTACCCTCTCCCTCCCTACCACACAACTCTACCCTCTCCCTCCCTACCACACAACTCTACCCTCTCCCTCCCTACCACACAACTCTACCCCCTCCCTCCCTACCACACATCTCTACCCTCTCCCTACTGAACAAAACAACTCTACTCTCTCCCTACTGAACAAAACAACTCTACCCTCTCCCTCCCTACCACACAACTCTACCCTCTCCCTCCCTCCCTACCACACAACTCTACCCTCTCCCTCCTTACCACACATCTCTACCCTCTCCCTACTGAACAAAACAACTCTACTCTCTCCCTACTGAACAAAACAACTCTACCCTCTCCCTCCCTACCACACAACTCTACCCTCTCCCTCCCCTACCACACATCTCTACCCTCTCCCTCCCTACCACACATCTCTACCCTCTCCCTACTGAACAAAACAACTCTACTCTCTCCCTCCAGAGCTCACAACTCTACCCTCTCTCTACTGAACAACACAACTCTACCCTCTCCCTACTGAACAACACAACTCTACCCTCTCCCTACTGAACAACACAACTCTACCCTCTCCCTACTGAACAACACAACTCTACCCTCTCCCTACTGAACAACACAACTCTACCCTCTCCCTACTGAACAACACAACTCTACCCTCTCCCTACTGAACAACACAACTCTACCCTCTCCCTAATGAACAACACAACTCTACCCTCTCCCTACTGAACACCACAACTCTACCCTCTCCCTCCAGAGCTCATAACTCTACCCTCTCCCTACTGAACAACACAACTCTACCCTCTCCCTCCAGAGCTCACAACTCTACCCTCTCTCTACTGAACAACACAACTCTACCCTCTCCCTACTGAACAACACAACTCTACCCTCTCCCTCCAGAGCTCATAACTCTACCCTCTCCCTACTGAACAGCACAACTCTACCCTCTCCCTACTGAACAACACAACTCTACCCTCTCCCTCCAGAGCTCATAACTCTACCCTCATTTCTCCACAGTTCGGGTTGTAAATCTACTGGTAATTTACCAAGGTTAAAATAATCTTCAGTAATTTTGGTAATTAACAGGTTATGGTAACTTGGGTAATTTATACTTGAATAACTTTTAAAAATGTATACATATATCGTATTCGTTTTTTTTATATATCTGTGTCCATATTGTCATTGAGTTTTTAGTGGATAGACCATATGGTTCAACAGCATTTAGTCTAATTAATGAGAAAAGCATCTTATCAACAGTATTTTTAACAACTGTAACTCAACCAACTACTGACTTTTTTTCACAACTGCCACCAGTTTGGTGCAAAATATTTATTAAAAAGACATATGAACATAGCTAAATAAATAAAAGTGTGGACATTTTTTTAAAGGATATTTTATGCTGAAACCCTCATATTAAACACAAATGGTATGCACTATGGTTTATATTTAGGACAATGCTTTACAGCTTTGTCATATTTTTTGTTGGTATCATCTGAATTGATTATTTTACATGTGATAAGCCACACAGAGGGCCAGAGATAATTACAGACACCTGTGATAATCTGAAGTACCCCAAAAGGCCACTAAATGTCATCTTATAAAATAAAAAACTTAAAAGCTACCAAAATTCTGGTAGTTTACTGGTAAACGTTTCCAGTAATATACCATCCATTTGCAACCCTATACACAGTCCTCAGCACCAGCCTTTCCCTCGATAGCTAATCCGCTTCAAAATAGGGCCACTATCTCAGCGGAATCAACTGAAGCCCTGACCTGGCATAGCTCTGACCACGTATATGGCTCTGGCTGGGGTTAGGTAGGACAGAGGTGTGTGAAGAGGGTTGGTCTGAAAGGAGAGCTAAAATACACTACGGAAAAAGAAGGAACAGCACGTCAGAAACCAGCTCAATGTAATTGAAGAATCCATAGAATCTAACCACCTCTGGGAAAATTGGAAAACACTAAACAAACAACAACACAAAGAGTTATCTATCCAAAACGGAGATGTATGGATAAACCCCTTCTCCAATATTTAGGCCCTATAACAAAGAACAAACAGCAAAAACATATACATGATCAATTACAAATCTTAGAATCAACTATTTAAAGACTACCAGAACCCACTGGATTCTCCAATTACCTTGAATGAACTACAGAACAAAATAGAAACCCTCCAACCAAAAAGGCCTGTGGGGTTGATGGTATCCTAAATGAAATGATATAATATACAGACCATAAATTCCAATTGGCTAAACTTAAACTATTTAACATCATCCTCAGCTCTGGCATCTTCCCCAATATTTGGAACCATGGACTGATCACCCCAATCTACAAAAGTGGAGACAAATTTGACCCCAGTAACTACTGTGGAATATGCGTCAATAGCAACCTTGGGAAAATCTTCTGCATTATCATTAACAGCACTTATACATTTCCTTAGTGACAACAATGTACTGAGCAAAAGTCAAATTGTCTTTTTACCAGATTACCATATGACAGACCCGTATTCACCCTGCACCCCCTAACTGACAAACAAACAAAACAAAAGCAGTCTTCTCATGCTTCGTTGACCAACTTTTTATTCAGTTTTGTCATTTTTCTCTTTCAGAGTGGTTACAGGTACAAAAACAATCAAATATATGCATACAAAGATAACCCCATCCCATTTCCCCCCTCAGTCCCCATCCACCCGCATCCTCCCTCCCCACCCGGAAAACATGCTTTTCAGTGCTGCCTGCCAGCAGTAATGTTCTCTGAGTGATTGATAGATTCGAGGGCCTATCATAGTTAAATAACATAATAGACGGAAAGCATTGAATATTTCAATTCATCCACTTCAAAATAAATGTTGAAACTTTGCACCAAAAGCATTTAACTGCAGGGCATTCCCAGATCGTATGAAGGAATGTGCTTACTTGATTTAGGGGAAATGGTGAACAGTTTGGAGTTGGGACCAATTTAATCATAAAAGTTTTCCTTGGTGTTAAATATAGTCTGTGAACAAACTTAAAATCTATAAATCAAATCAAATTTTAATTGTCACATGCTTCGTAAACAACAGGTGTAGAATAACAGTGAAATTCTTACTTACTATAGCTTGGCTATATACACCGGGTACCAGTACCGAGTCAATGATAGCTATATACACCGGGTACCAGTACCGAGTCAATGATAGCTATATACACCGGGTACCAGTACCGAGTCAATGATAGCTATATACACTGGGTACCAGTACCGAGTCAATGATAGCTATATACACCGGGTACCAGTACCGAGTCAATGATAGCTATATACACCGGGTACCAGTACCGAGTCAATGATAGCTTACCAAGTCAATGATAGCTATATACACCGGGTACCAGTACCGAGTCAATGATAGCTTACCAAGTCAATGATAGCTATATACACCGGGTACCAGTACCGAGTCAATGATAGCTTACCAAGTCAATGATAGCTATATACACCGGGTACCAGTACCGAGTCAATGATAGCTATATACACCGGGTACCAGTACCGAGTCAATGATAGCTATATACACCGGGTACCAGTACCGAGTCAATGATAGCTATATACACCGGGTACCAGTACCGAGTCAATGATAGCTATATACACTGGGTACCAGTACCGAGTCAATGATAGCTATATACACCGGGTACCAGTACCGAGTCAATGATAGCTTACCGAGTCAATGATAGCTATATACACCGGGTACCAGTACCGAGTCAATGATAGCTTACCGAGTCAATGATAGCTATATACACTGGGTACCAGTACAGAGTCAATTATCGCCATGGCTGTATACATCCTGCCCCAAACCGACACCAAAAATGCTCTCAAATATTTTCATTGGACCCTGTACAAACTGGAGACCGCATACCCGGAGGCAGAGTTCATTGTTGCAAGGGACATTAACAAAGGTAATTTGAGGTTCGTGCTTCAGAATTATTACCAACACATTGACTGTCCTACTCGCGGAAATTCCACACTTGACTCCTAATACACGCCTTTTAGACACGTGTATAAGGCCTCTCTCGTCCTCCTTTCAGTAAATCTGACAGAAAGGATTTACCGGAGATCACATCCATTGAACATGTATGCCGGCTTAATTTAGATGTGTTGTTTGCGCACAGGAGTTTCAATTACATTCGCTACATTTCAATGTCACACAGAGGTTTCTGAAACGTTTTTGTTTGTCTAGGACCGAGATTGGGAAACCCTGAACTAGTTGACTGCTGTGGCTTGCCTAAAAGGGACTTGTTTATAAAGTTGGATCATCTTATCCTGAGGTTTTGATCGATTTGATCGGATTTGTAACTTGCTGTTTGGACAGTCAGTATTCCAAAACAGATTAGAAGAACCAACTATTTTGACCATTAAAACCTGCAGGGTGAACAAGGCTTACTGGCTTACTGGTGCTCTTCCATGCCGTCCCTAGGAGGGGTGCGTCACTTGAGTGGGTTGAGTCGCTGACGTGATCATCCTGTCTGGGTTGGCGCCCCCCCCTTGGGTTGTGCCGTGGCGGAGATCTTTGTGGGCTACACTCAGCCTTGTCTCAGGATGGTAAGTTGGTGTTTAAAGATATCCCTCTGGTGGTGTGGGGGCTGTGCTTTGGCAAAGTGGGTGGGGTTATATCCTGCCTGTTTGGCCCTGTCCGGGGGTATCGTCGGATGGGCCACAGTGTCTCCCGACCCCTCCTGTCTCAGTCTCCAGTATTTATGCTGCAGTAGTTTATGTGTTGGGGTGCTAGGGTCAATCTGTTATATCTGGACTATTTCTCCTGTCTTATCCGGTGTCCTGTGTAAATTTAAGTATGCTCTCTAATTCTCTCTCATTTTCTCTTTCTTTCTTTCTCTCGGAGGACCTGAGCCCTAGGACCATGCCTCAGGACTACCTGGCCTGATGACTCCTTGCTGTCCCCAGTCCACCTGGCCGTGCTGCTGCTCCAGTTTCAACTGTTCTGCCTGCGGCTACGGAACCCTGACCTGTTCACCGGATGTGCTACCTGTCCCAGACCTACTGTTTTCAACTCTCAAAAGACAGCAGGAGTGGTAGAGATACTCTGAATGATCGGCTACGAAAAGCCAACTGACATTAATCCTGAGGTGTTAACCTGTTGCACCCTCGACATCCACTTTATTATTTGACCCTGCTGGTCATCTATGAACATTTGAACATGTTCTGTTATAATCTCCACCCGGCACAGCCAGAAGAGGACTGGCCACCCCTCATAGCCTGGTTCCTCTCTAGGTTTCTTCCTAGGTTCTGGCCTTTCTCGGGAGTTTTTCCTAGCCACCGTGCTTCTACACCTGCATTGCTTACTGTTTGGGGTTTTAGGCTGGGTTTCTGTACAGCACTTTGAGACATCAGTTGATGTAAGAAGGGCTTTATAAATACATTTGATTTGAAGTACAGGTGCCATTCTAAAGGCCACATCTTATTGCCTGTTCTTCATAGGACTATTGTAATACTATATCCTGAAATCAGGAATGTGTCAGATGTTGTATATTGTTCCACATTCATAAGAAGTGGAATTCAATCAAAAAGACCAACTCAACTTGAACCACAGTAACACGAAAGCTAGATTGGTTGGTCAGAATAGGAAGAGACTCAATATAACACTTTGAAGCAGAAAGTATAGTTTATTGTATCCAGTATAGAAAATCAACCAAAAGCAGTGGAAGGCACACATTGTATTTGTGGGGAAATGGGGGGGGGGGTTGTCACTTGTATAAGTGCCAGCAAAACTCAACATCATGGACAAGACACCCCCCAACCCACATGTAGACAGAATCATATCAAAATATACTGGTACACGTGTGACGCCGACACAGCCCACCACTCAGTCAACAGGGAGGTCTTTCTAGGCTTCAACCCACTGCCTTAATACGGTGTCCATATTAGGACAGCCTCAGTCTTTGCAGGACTTGACAGACAACTCCTGCGGAGACTAGGGATGTGTCCTAATATGGACACCATAACATCATGACAAGAATTAAAGGATGCAAACCAGATACCAGGCCAAACTTTCCAGCGTGTACAATGTCAAAACAAATGACTTTGCAAAAATATATTCATATATACATTTACATTTTAGATGTTTGTTTCATATACTCCCCGATAAACTATACAAAAAGCAGAAAACTTTTGAATGGTACAGCAACAGGTTGGTACAGCTTTCTGTGAGAAAACAATGCGAAGAGTAGAGCCCCCCCCTGTTTAGCTTACTATTGCAGTTATAGTTTTTGGAGAAGGGACTGCGTGACAGTCGCAGTACTTTTGTCATCATAGTACATAAACATGTATTTTCAATACACACGTTTTAATAGGAAGTCAACGCTTCAGGAAAAATACTGTTTTGTATGTGTCCCTTTTACATGTTACGACAAAATGAGTCAAATGAAAGAGCTAAACAAAACGTCAAGGAAAGATACATCTGGTAGGACACGCCAACATCAGGAGTAAAACAGCATCATAAAGGTTTTACATTTTTGGGTGAGAGAAAAAAAACAATTCCCCGAGTCTGAAGAGAATGCTGAGCTAGCGAGTCCTGAGTCCACCTCTCCCATTTCAGATTGGATTTCAGTGTGTTGGTGTTTTTAATGAGTGGGCATGCCAGCCAACGCAACTTGCTCAGGGGTATTCGTGTCCCAGCTTCTTTATAGTCGTACGATGTATTATGGATTAATAAGAACAGTCGGTTGCCTGTGTGTTTGGCCCATTCATTGCATACAGAGTTACATCACCACCTGTAGTACTAAGGTTCATTGGAGTCGTAGTTTCTCTCCAAGGTGAAGCCCTGTGCGCGTGTCGAGTGTACTACTCTGTTTGGGATCAAGCCATAAAACAATTGCTATATCAAAAGGGCAATGTTTTATATCCTCGCCATTATTTGTCATACTCGTACCTAGCAGATTGTGGAAACTGCATGGCTATTGGCTAGCAGATTGTGGAAACTGCATGGCTATTGGCTACAATCCTGGCACACTTGTGTCCATTACTTGAGTCCCGTTATAATCAGGTGAACCGTGTCCTCGCTCAACCCCCGTAAGGGAGATCACTCAGTTCAGTTTATGTTGATGAGGATGTGGACCGCACACCTTTCGCCACAATTCAGTTTGATAACAGAGGGCAAAGAAGAAGCAAGATGGCCGTCTCAGGTTTGACTGGTTTTTTCCTTGGGACTTGGGGAGGGTAATCTCAAGACTGGCAAGAGGAGCTTAGTTTGGCATAGGAGTAGGGGAGGGGGGTTAGAGAGCTCCAAATCCGCTCAGCAGCTTGGGCTCTGGGTGTGTAGTTAGGGGACTAGGGTTTGGGCTCTGGGTGTGTAGTTAGGGGACTAGGGTTTGGGCACTGGGTGTGTAGTTAGGGGACTAGGGTTTGGGCTCTGGGTGTGTAGTTAGGGGACTAGGGTTTGGGCTCTGGGTGTGTAGTTAGGGGACTAGGGTTTGAGCACTGGGTGTGTAGTTAGGGGACTAGGGTTTGGGCTCTGGGTGTGTAGTTAGGGGACTAGGGTTTGGGCTCTGGGTGTGTAGTTAGGGGACTAGGGTTTGGGCTCTGGGTGTGTAGTTAGGGGACTAGGGTTTGGGCTCTGGGTGTGTAGTTAGGGGACTAGGGTTTGGGCACTGGGTGTGTAGTTAGGGGACTAGGGTTTGGGCTCTGGGTGTGTAGTTAGGGGACTAGGGTTTGGGCTCTGGGTGTGTAGTTAGGGGACTAGGGTTTGGGCACTGGGTGTGTAGTTAGGGGACTAGGGTTTGGGCTCTGGGTGTGTAGTTAGGGGACTAGGGTTTGGGCTCTGGGTGTGTAGTTAGGGGACTAGGGTTTGGGCTCTGGGTGTGTAGTTAGGGGACTAGGGTTTGGGCTCTGGGTGTGTAGTTAGGGGACTAGGGTTTGGGCACTGGGTGTGTAGTTAGGGGACTAGGGTTTGGGCTCTGGGTGTGTAGTTAGGGGACTAGAGTTTGGGCTCTGGGTGTGTAGTTAGGGGACTAGGGTTTGGGCTCTGGGTGTGTAGTTAGGGGATGTGGGGTAGGGTAGTGGTGTGTAGTTAGGGGACGAGGAGTAGGGTAGGAGTGTATAGTTAGGGGACGAGGAGTAGGGTAGGAGTGTATAGTTAGGGGACTAGGGTTTGGGCTCTGGGTGTTTAGTTAGGGGACTAGGAGTAGGGTAGGAGTGTATAGTTAGGGGACTAGGAGTAGCGTAGGAGTGTATAGTTAGGGGACTAGGGGTAGGGTAGTGGTGTGTAATTAGGGGACGAGGAGTAGGGTAGGAGTGTATAGTTAGGGGATGAGGAGTAGGGTAGGAGTGTATAGTTAGGGGACGAGGAGTAGGGTAGGAGTGTATAGTTAGGGGACTAGGGGTAGGGTAGTGGTGTGTAATTAGGGGACGAGAGTTTGGGGTAGGGTAGGGGTGTGGCAGGGTACCAGATGACAGCTGTCTTTATTCCGTCATTGGTCAGAACATTCAGAAGGAGTAGTTATCAGGGAAGCCCAGTAACGAGACGCCCCGCTCCCCTCCGTCGGCCAGGTAGGAGCCACAGCCATCCTCGTAGTGGGCCAGGGGCACGGTGGTGTCATCCTCCCCCGCAGACGGCGGCAGGCAGTCCGGGTCCTGCTTCAGGCTGGGCCTCTGGTTGTCAGGGAAGGCCATGGAGAAGAGCGCCTCGGGGTCACACGTAAACTTGTACACGTACCTCTCTCCAGCCACCTGATCCCACCCAAAGAGGAAGTTAAACAGTCGTTCAGCGCACAACCAATAGTAGTTTGAAAATAACGTTTGACTTTATAACCCAACCTTCTGACCTGTCCTTATATACAACCAATGTACTATTTATTGGTGCAATGTAGCCCTCCATTGTACTGTGATGTTTTCCATTCATTCATAAAGCCTCCACTGAATTTGACCCAAAACAGAAAATTGTAATTGACTTGAATTAAATAAAAATTTACCTTTACCTTCTGCATGATGCCCTTCTCATAGTAATAGCGTAGAGAGCGGCTCAGCTTGTCGTAGTTCATGGCAGGCCGGTTCTTCTGAAGGCCCCAGCGCCGGGCCACCTGCCATAGGAGAGGAGAGAGAAAAGGTTCAAATCAAGGTGAACTCTTCTGATCAACCTGTAGATACATACACCAAGCTCTTTGGTTAGTTTCTGGAGTGTCACTTCTAGTGTGATTATTCCTGTAAGCACAGCGTAACAACTATTATCATGACCTGTTGAAACACTCTACTTACTTTAAACTCAGAGACATAATGATGAAAAACTCCAAGAAGCCCTAAAGTCGCTAAACTCACTAGGACCACAGCACTGCCTGCTGACCAACTGCCAACTGACCTCTTCGGGCTCGATGAGTTTGAACTCCATGCCGCGGCCGGTCCAGGAGATGAAGTGACCATTGGCCGGGTCGTCCAGCAGAGTGACCAGGAACTGCCAGAGCTGCAGGGAACCTCGGCGCTGGTAGGGCGGTCCGTCACGGAACACTCCGGCCTCCTGCTTGATCTTGCCTGGATGGACAGAAGGGGAAAGAGGGAGTGAGTGGCGAGGTCACAGTCAGGTGAAAGACTCCAGTGATTGGCAGTCTGAGCGTGGGGATAGGATAAGAGGCTCTGCTCATGTTACACAGGCTTTCTCTGTCCAAGGCCCCTTGGGTCTCCTCTGGCAGCCACACTGCCATGACATAACAAGAAGATGTCAGATTCCAGAATTCACTACCTGCTGCCATTTACACCTAAAGCCCTGTATCAAACCAGTCAGAGGTTCAAATAGTATCCGTTTCTTTTTAAATACTTTCAGTGTTCGATTCTGGATGGATGGGGTTTGCACTTTTGGGACAATTCCAGGGGTTCTATTGTGCCAGACAAGCCCTTGTATTTCATAGCAATTTATGGAAGAATGTCTTACCTTCTAGTCTCTCTGGAACCACGCATGTGTCGTCGTTGTACAGATGAGGCTCTCCGTCGTAGACCAAACCATCATTGTTTTGGTAGAAGTTACCGGACTTCCTGAAAGAAGACTGGCAGTTCTGCATTTCTGTAAGACACAAGGGAAAATAGAAAATATTAGACATATATTTCTTTAACACGTGCTCTTCAAACCAGAAAGATAGACAAAAAGAAAGATACAAAAACTAATAAGTGTTTCTTTGAATAGATTCTTACTACTAACTTACTTTTTCAACACTATCTTTTTAAAGTAGCCATTAGCCTAATGACATAATACCCAGCAGAAGACAGACATACATTCTCACACAGCCAACGGTCTCTTAACAGTCCCCTGGGGTTTTCTTAGCTGGGACTTTATTAAGAGGATTTGACTGTTACATCACTGACAGAAAGTGGCCTAGACATGGAGAGTGAAATGAGGTCACCTTAGCTTAGGAGAGTCTTAGAATGCTACACTGCTACATACCCAACCACTACGGCTAATACTTGTGTCCACATCAGTCTGAAACATGCTGTTTTATCCCCATCGCTGTACTATTAGCCACGTACAGTAGACTCTCAAAGGAGCAGCCAACTTGGACAGCTTGGGCTACTTCCAAACCCTTAGGGCCTTCCTGTCCGGACTCAGATTAAGCCTAGGCATGGAAGGAGAAGCACTTCCTATTGAGATTCTCCATTGAACATGTTTTTTTTAACTCCAGGACTAGGTCTAATCTATGAGTGGGAAACTGAGCCTCAAAGACCGTCGCCACCCAGCGATTCCCCAGGGCTCACCTTGGTCAAAGCAGAAATCCCGGGGCTCCTGCTTGATAGAGAGGCCCTGGAATGGGGTGCGGGGAGGGCCCATGGTGGGGACCCCCTGCTCGGTGTAGCGGAGGTCCACCAGCTCCTGCTTGAAGCCCTGAGCAGGGAGGAGGACCAAGGGCTCTGACAGGTGTCGCTGGTAGATGGGGCGGCCGTCCCGGGACAGGGGGGCGCGGTGGGGGTGATGGGGCTGAGGGGGGTAAGAGGTACAGGTGGCACCGTCAGGCGGAGGGAAAGGCAGACATGGCTCAGAGAGCTGCCGCTGGAACCTGGAGAAGGGGAACGAGAGACAGAGAGAGAAAATAAGGACAAATTTGTCAATTAGGGTCTTAAACCAGAGAATCATATAACAATGGGATTTCAACTGTAGCACTGAACATGCATGCTGAGTCCCAGCCTACAGTGGTTCCAATCATGACTTTACAACCAAGATATACAAGCTATGGGGTTAAACAGTGCATGGTGTCAACACATGGTGCCAACCTGAGCCAACACATGGTGCCAACACATGGTGCCAACCTGAGCTAACACATGGTGCCAACCTGAGCCAACACATGGTGCCAACACATGGTGCCAACCTGAGCCAACACATGGTGCCAACACATGGTGCCAACACATGGTGCCAACACATGGTGCCAACACATGGTGCCAACCTGAGCCAACACATGGTGCCAACCTGAGCCAACACATGGTGCCAACCTGAGCCAACACATGGTGCCAACCTGAGCTAACACATGGTGCCAACCTGAGCTAACACATGGTGCCAACCTGAGCTAACACATGGTGCCAACCTGAGCTAACACATGGTGCCAACCTGAGCTAACACATGGTGCCAACACATGGTGCCAACCTGAGCTAACACATGGTGCCAACTCACCTGTGTTCTGAGCTGTAGGAGGCATCGGAGTGATTGACAGGTAGGCGGGGCACGGCGAAAGGCTGGCTTTGGCTCGGGTGTGGCGGGAGTGTCCGGTGGTGGGAGGGGCTGTGCCTGTGAGTCGGACGACTGTGGCCGGGGTGTGTCGCCTGGACAGGGGACGTGATCTGCCTCTGTAGGGGGTGTGTCCCCGGGGTGGGGGCGGGGCTGCAGGGTGAGGCGGGTGTGGAGGGAGGGGTTAAAGTATTGATGCCAAGTGGCTTCCTGTTGTTGGCACTGTGGAGGGAGGAGGGGGATGGAAGGGGTTAACTTGGGCCTGTAGAGTATGGCTGTATTCTCTCTGTGGCCTTAACATTACATATGTGTGTGTGTGTTATCTGACATTATAAACTGGGTGGTTGGAGCCCTGAATGCTGATTGGCTAACAGCCGTGGTATACCACAACATTTATTTTTACTGCTCTAATTACATTGGTAACCAGCACGGCAAGCGGTACCGGAGAGCCAAGTCTAGGTCCAAAAGGCTTCTACCTCCAAGCCATAAGACTCCTGAACAGCTAATCAAATGGCTACCTGGACTATTTGCATTGACCCCACCCCCCCCCATTTTTATGCTGCTGCTACTCTCTGTTTATTATCTATGCATAGTCACTTTACCTCTACCTACATGTTACCTCGACCAATCTGTGCCCTCCGCACACTGACTCTGTACCCCCTGTACAGAGCCTCGCTGCTGAGCCTCGCTACTGTTATTTTATTGTTGCTCCTTAATTATTTATACATTTTTCTTATTTGTTATTTATTAATTATTTACTTCAGTTCATTTTAAATACTTTCGTAACACCTTTTTCTTAACTTCATTGTTGGTTAAGGGCTTGTAAGTAAGCATTTCACTGTAAGGTCTACACCTGTTGTATTCGGCGCATATGACAAATAAAATGTGCTTTATAATAGCAATAAGGCACCTCGGGGGTTTGTGGTATATGGCCAATATACCACGGCTAAGGGCTGTATCCAGGCACTCGTATATTGGCCATATGACACACCCCTCAGGCCTTATCAACCTGATTTAGGTTTACCTAATTAAGCAATGTCTTAGTAGAGAACTTTATTATGCCTTTACCCTCTTTATGATCTTTTATTGGTTGTAACTGTAAATACCTCTTGCTACTGAGAGTACAATTTGTGTGGGGTGTCAAAACCTGGTCCGTCTCAGTGTGTACTGTAACATACCTGTAGCTGTAAAGGCACTTGTCTGTGTAGAGAGAGAGTCTCTGTTGTTCCTGACTGCAGGGGGACAGATCTCTGGAGGCACTGGACTCCCGCTTCACTTTACTGGCTGGAGGTCCATGGAACATTACTTTGAAGAAAGAAAGGAGAAAACATTAAACTGCAATTCATAATATATGTCATTTCAAAGATTCACAAAAGAGTCACTACGTTGAATATATTTATTCAGTATTCTGGTTTAATGTGCTTCACTAAGGAATAAGAAGCAAAATAGTTTTCTATCAAAAGGATCAAATGTGTCTCCTATGCTGGGGTTTGTCTTTAATTACAACTTCCCAAATGTTTGTTGTTTAGTGAATTGGTGAGGTTGTAAATCTGTCCTTCCGTTTGGGAGGGAAAACTATAAACCCAGCACTGAAAGACAAACAGTGTACTTTCACTAGATGTTTTTTCATTGTTTCCAAGGCAACTATCAAACCAGTAACAAAGATTCCTTTGTATTCAATTGCACAGACCAGAACAATCTGCTCTGACTTCCACCACCAGTTAGTAACTAACTTTACTGGGTGCTGTGTTGGCATCAGAGGCTGGGTCTGTCAGAGGCCGGGTCTGTCAGAGGCCGGGTCTGTCAGAGGCCGGGTCTGTCAGAGGCCGGGTCTGTCAGAGGCCGGGTCTGTCAGAGGCTGGGTCTGTGCCTACATCAACTCCCCATTTCCTGTTGTGCCACAGAACGGCCATCATTCAGCTTCCGCAGCCACGGGCCAGCAGAAGTCAACACACTCTCACGTTATGGGGTTAGGCCTCTCTGTCCATAGTGACCTCCATTATAAGCTAAAGTTTTGAACACCTAGCATCTATGACTGAAACACTGTGTTTCAGTTAGAAAACCTCAAACAACTGGACTGTCTGTGTTACAGAACCACAGTGCAACTCTCAAGCGCGGCCAGAAGACATTTAAATCTCAGATTTCAAATCATTTGAAATGGCAAATCTTGCAACATTTCTTTAAATCACTAACTGGTAGTTAATAAGAGCGTGTTCTCACTTCTCAGCCAAGTTCATTGCTAAATTAAGGAGATGATGGCATAATGCCATTTGATCGCTATGGACACTGCCCCTTTGCCCAGCTGCAGAGTCCACACACACACACACACGAGAGAGGAGGACTGCTGAATGAAGGGTCTGTGAGACCCAACTGGGAGCGTGCCAAACTAGGGAGCGTCATGCCAACCCCGTCGCCACACACACACTCAGACTCTTCAGCAAACACAACAATCACCCGGCTGTGCCACAGCACAATTCCCTCAGTGTGTACACACTGCATTCAAAATGTCACTAGCTGCATCCGCAACGATGAAATACAACATTACAGGGAAACAAGGCAATACCAGGCCTCTAAAAACACTCTTTCTTCCTCCACAGGATCATTCACATCTTTAAACCCAGGCCTGCAACTACACCAGGCCTGCAACTACACCAGGCCTGCAACTACACCAGGCCTGCCAGGCCTGCAACTACACCAGGCCTGCAACTACACCAGGCCTGCAACTACACCAGGCCTGCAACTACACCAGGCCTGCCAGGCCTGCAACTACACCAGGCCTGCCAGGCCTGCAACTACACCAGGCCTGCCAGGCCTGCAACTACACCAGGCCTGCCAGGCCTGCAACTACACCAGGCCTGCCAGGCCTGCAACTACACCAGGCCTGCCAGGCCTGCAACTACACCAGGCCTGCAACTACACCAGGCCTGCCAGGCCTGCAACTACACCAGGCCTGCCAGGCCTGCAACTACACCAGGCTTGCAACTACACCAGGCCTGCAACTACACCAGGCCTGCCAGGCCTGCAACTACACCAGTCCTACAGCTCCGTCTGGAGCCCAATCAAAGGCTTCCATTCAAACCTCATGCATATATTATTCTAAACAGAGAAAGAGGAGAGGAGATGAGTACAAAGCAAACAGCATGAGGGTTCTGTGGGCTTGGATTGGAACGTAGCCCATCCTAGCAGCCAAGAGCTGTGGTTGGTCGGTTGGGCCTCCATGGAAGGCCATCCCAGGCTGCTATGGTGCACCTGGGTCATGTTAAGTAAGGCCCACCGTAGCAAAACTCTAATGCAACAGAAAATCTCCCTGTTTCAAACCGTTCTCTCTTTATTTCCTCTGATGTTAATGTGGTGGTTCTGGGCAGAGATCAGAGAATAGGATTTTCCTCATCCGGGTTGACTATCAAAGAGGAAAGCTGAGGGATTTCTGGTATAAAACCACAAGATTCTTGATTTCCACCAAGTGAGTAACGTCTTATTCTGAGGTAGCCCTATTATTTCTGCGCTTTGTTTGAACACAAATCCCTACAATCCAATAATCAAATCAAATTGTATGTCACATGCGCCGAATACAACAGCTATAGACCTTACAGCGAAATGCTTACTTACAAGCCCTTAACCAACAATGCAGCTTTAAAAAAAACACACAACAAAATAAAAATAAAAAGTAACAAAAAAGCAAGGTGTGCATTGAGGGCACTGATTGGCTACAGGGCAGAAGTAGGTCAACGGCAGGGCGAGCGGAGGTTGGTTTAATCAGGGCTCAATGACATCAATTGGATTTCTGCTTTCGACGACACAAATCTGTGGATAATGTTAGTCCTCAGCCTACATAGGCAACCTGAAAGCCCTAACCACGTACCCATAAAATACACTCACTGACTAGTGACACGCTGAGTTAATATGCCAACTGGATAAGACTGGTGTTGGAAAACCAGTACATCTCCTTGTTGTGCTTGTATGTTGTGTCAAAGACCATGTCTGGGAATTAAAGGATGAATTAGGAAATGCACAGCTATGCAGGAGCAGACGCTGTCGATTCCCCTTTGTAACACACATACGTAAATATTTAATTGGTTGGTACTTACGGTTATCCGACTGGAAATCTGGGACAAACTGTTCGTCATCAGGCACCTGAGCTGAAAGAGGGGACAGAGAGAGTTAAATGACTAACTTATGGACAGCATGCCACGTGGCTGAGTCACTTTAATATGCTTAATAGAACAAATATAATGCACTTGATACAGTACAGTCAAAAATACGGTAAATATTTATGATGCAGTACAGTCAAAAATACAGTAAATATTTATGATGCAGTACAGTCAAAAATACAGTAAATATATATAATGCACTTGATACAGTACAGTCAAAAAAACAGTAAATATTTATGATGCAGTAGAGTAAAAAATACAGTAAATATTTATGATGCAGTACAGTCAAAAATACAGTAAATATTTATGATGCAGTACAGTCAAAAATACAGTAAATATTTATGATGCAGTACAGTCAAAAATACAGTAAATATTTATGATACACTTGTTAAAAAGAGGAAGTCGTATAAAGTTCTAAATAACAACCTATTTTCCAGTATTCCCTGATTCAATAGCCTCCGGTAAACCACTGATGTTAATAAAAACAATGAGCATGATGCAAGATTGAAAACCTACTGAAATACAAGAGCAGAACTCACCTTCTGCAATCCATGTCTCTTGAAGTTGCATGAGGTCTTGAAAGAGATCTTCTGTGTCCTGGGCGAGCTCAGTGTCAACAAACTTTCTCTTCCGCTCGTTAAATGGCATGTTCACTGGTTCTTCCACATGACAATTCTGCTAGAACAATGTTTAAAACACCTACAACATTAGTGATTGCATTGGTGTGAACAAAGATTAGCCTAAACATGATTGGTATCAAAGATCCCTGAGCATCCATTTATGCTAAAAAGTAATCGTTATCTTAATCCACTATGAAAAGTTTCAGATTAGTGCTTTGATCAAAATCCTATGTGGAAAAACTATCAGAGAACATCCAGAGAGTAGTCCAAATACTCACACTAGAGGGGGCCATGAAAGGGACTTGCTGGTCATAAAATCCATCCATGTTGCCTGAATATCTTGACGGCCTCTGGACTGAAGTTGGAGGAGGGGCTGACTGTAGCAGCAGGAGACACTGGTCCGTCTGTCTGTTCTTTCTGTGGAGAGCAGAGAAGTGTGCCCCCTGGTCAGTAGCTTATACCCAAATCACCTGTCATCTAACGTCAACACAGACATAGGATGTTTCCCAAATGGCAACCTAACCTATTCCCTGTATAGTGCACTATGTCCTATGGGTACTGGTCTAAAGTAGTGCACTATGTCCTGTGGATTCTGGTCTAAAGTAGTGCACTATGTCCTGTGGATTCTGGTCTAAAGTAGTGCACTATGCCCTATGGTCTAAAGTAGTGTATGCCCTATGGTCTAAAGTAGTGTACTATGCCCTATGGTCTAAAGTAGTGTACTATGCCCTATGGTCTAAAGTAGTGTACTATGCCCTATGGTCTAAAGTAGTGTACTATGCCCTATGGTCTAAAGTAGTGTACTATGACCTATGGTCTAAAATAGTGCACTATGCCCTAAAGTAGTGCACTATGCCCTATGGGTCCTGGTCTAAAGTAGGCACTAGGGCATAGTGCCAGCCTGCCTTCAGGATAAGACAGTTGTTCCTTTCCTCTGTATTGGGTGTTTTGTGTTGTTTGTTTGCGTAATCCTCCCTGCACCGTAGTGCTGGTGGGCTGTACACTATGCCAGTGAGCATGTACTCAATACGCTGGGGACAAAGTTCTTACATAAGCAAGGCAGCAAGGCACACTATCTGGAGATGACTGTTGACATTACAATAAGTACAAGGACTAGGAGGGAGCTGTTTTGAATAAGTCTTCAAAAATAGGATGCAAATCAGGGTATTGAGTTTAGTAGTCCTTGATATGTCAAAATTGGATAAACTATCTTTATAATAGAACATATGAAACATATACATGCAATAATCTGAATCAAAAACATTATAGATCACATTTCAGCATTATTTGACAAGTATTGGATAAAGTTATTTATTCAGGGCAGCAGGGTAGGAGAGGGTTAATCTCAGCAAAGAAAATCTGAGCCAGTTGAAGAAGTAGCTAAACTCCCCACCCCAGTCCCTCCTCCCTCTACCGTTTCCTATTCCCCTCTCATGGCCCCAGCTTGTTTTTCTCAATGAAGTGAAATTTGATCCCCGAGTTAAGGGGGGTCGAACCTTCCATTCATAAATGTTAGAATCATCTATGAAGATGCTGCATGCGCAGTAGCAAGTCAAAATACTGCAACCTAAACATTCTCACGTCAAAGTACTGTAAAAACATTTGACTACAAATAAGAAAATGGTTGCCAAATTAAGATACATATAAAATGGCGTTCACATTTCTGCCCCCCCTCACCAGACAGATAGAAAATGCTTGGCAGAGCGCTTGCATTCTACGGATGCAAGTCGGTCAGAGTAAATGCATTATTACAGGCGCTAGAAATAAACTAACGCAAAAACCTTATACGCATCTTTTTGTTGCGGTTGATAGTTTGATGTTAAACTCACATTTGCGAAGATTTAATTCCTTTGCAATGTTGAAAATAAGTTCTGTTTCACTCCACGCTGTTGCAAACGTTCTTTCAGGATTGTCGTCTATGCTCTTCTCACACAAAGCTTGACTGTGGATTTCTGAATGGAATCGTCTGGTTTTCCCTGAAGCCAAAATAGAGGACTCCATAATACACGCCAATTGGTTGTTACACAATGCCATTCAAGTGACTGGCCAATTGACGTTCAGAGAGCTCTTTGGACCCCAGTGACCAATGGTGAGCGAGCTTGTCTTGTTTTTATGAATGACTGCTTTTCATTCACGTCTGACGGCCAGACACGGGGTGGAAACGAAAAAGTTACAGTAGAAACAGATACTGACATCTTGAAACATATAACTCGAGTACATTCACACAACAACCAGATACAATGTTTTGCTACAAAGTTGTTACATAGTTATTACAGCATCTTTCTACATTGCTATTACAATATCTTGCTACATATTTGCCACTTCCAGTTTAGAAAAGCAGCCTTGTGTAGGAGAACAGCAGGATGTGCAGTTTCCATTTTCACATGTTTTTTAGTTTTTTCTTCTGACATTGATTAACTGCTTGGACTGGGGAAAGTTGTTCTAATATTCTCAGGACAGAGCTGGCTGTATGGAGACTGGACACAAGCGACCACACAAACACACATGCATGTACTGTATGTATGCACACACAGACAGACACACGCACACATGCACGCTACACGCACGCACGCACGCAAGCTCACGCACGCACGCACACACAAACACACACACACACACACACACACACTATTCTGCCCAGGGTTGAACTGCAGTCAGATAAAAAAAGGCTAAAATTGTTACAGTCGATTAAATGCCAAACATGATCTGACTTGCAGGGTAATTATAGCTCCCATAATGACCTCATACTACCTTGTTATGATGATACAGAGGAATGCTCCATTGTCTGCACAGACTCTATAGTATTAAAGAGATCGAACTATGGTACTACAGAGATATACACTGAGTATCCCAAACATTAGGAAACACCTTCCTAATATTGAGTTGAACACAGGAGAAGCTTTTGAGCGAGAAAAACCCAGTTCTTGGCACAAACAGATGAACCTGGTGCCTACAGTGCTTTCGGAAAGTATTCAGACCCCTTCACTTTTTCCACATTTTGTTACATTACAGCCTTATTCTAAAATGGATTAAATCATTTTAAATACATTTTTACACATAATAATTCTAATACTCCATAATGACAAAGCGAAAACAGGTTTTTAGAATTTTTTGCTAATTTATAAAAAATATAAAACTGAAATACCTTATTTACATAAGTATTCACACACCTGTCTATATAAGGTCCCACAGTTGACAGTGCATGTCAGAGCAAAAACCAAGACAGGATTGTGTTGAGGCACAGATCTGGGGAAGGGTACCAAAACATTTATGCAGTATTGAAGGTCCCCAAGAACACAATCGCCTCCATCATTCTTAAATGGAAGAAGTTTGGAACCACCGAGACTCTTCCTAGAGCTGGCCACCCAGCCAAATTGAACAATCAGTGGAGAAGGGCCTTGGTCAGGGAGGTGACCAAGACCCCGATGGTCACTCTGACAAAGCTCCAGAGTTCCTATGTGAAGATGGGAGAACTTTCCAGAAGGACAACCATCTCTGCAGCACTCCACCAATCAGACCTTTACGGTAGAGTGGCCATGCGGAAGCCACGCCTCAGTAAAAAGCATATGATAGTCCCTTTGGAATTTGCCAAAAGGCACCTAAAGGACTCAGACTATGAGAAACAAGATTCTCTGGTCTAATGAAACCAAGATTGAACTTTTTGGCCTGAATGCCAAGCTTCATGTCTGGCACCATCCCTACGGTGAAGCATGGTGGTGGCGGCATCGTGCTGTGGGGGTGTTTTTCAGTGGCACAGCCAAGACAACGCAGGAGTGGCTTTGGGACAAGTCTCTGAATGTCCTTGAGTGGCCCAGACAGAGCCCGGACTTCAACCCAATAGAACATCTCTGGAGAGACCTGAAAATAGCTGTGCAGCAACACTCCCCATCCAACCTGACAGAGCTTGAGAGGATCTGCAGAGAAGAATAGTAGAAACTCCCCAGATATAGTAGGTGTGCCAAGCTTGTAGTGTCATACCCAAGAAGACTCAAGGCTGTAATTGCTGCCAAAGTTGCTTCAACAAAATACTGAGTAAAGTGTCTGAAAATGTGATATTTCAATTTTTTATTTAAAATAAATTAGCAAAAATGTCTAAAACCTATTTTTGCTTTGTCATTATGGGGGTATTGTGTGTAGATCGATGAGAGAAAAAAAGATTTAATCCATTTTTAGAATAAGGCTGTAACGTAACAAAATATGGGAAAAGTCAAGGGGTCTGAATACTTTCCGAAAACACTGTACTACCATACCCCGTTCAAAGGCACTTCAATATTTTGTCTTGTCCATTCACCCTCTGAATGGCACATAAACAATCCATGTCTCAATTGTCTCAAGGCTTAAACATCCTTCTGTAACCTGTCTCCTCCTCTTCATCTACACTGATTGAAGTGGATTTAACAAGGGACATCAATAAGGGATCATAACTTCACCTGGTCAGTCTATGTTATGGAAAGAGCAGGTGTCCTTAATGTTTTGTACAGTCAGTGTAACTCTACGGTGTCACAGTTAGTTACATCCTATCTTTCACATTGGTTCTATTCCCCTGATACTTGTATTTGCTGTTTATATATGGGCATGTTTGTTTTTATGTATTTTATGCAGTTCAAATATACATTGAATTTTTAGAATGGTTGTGGATGTTTCATACTTTCAACTTTATGAAGGAATTGCAAACGGGACAGGTATCTATAAATGAATTTGATCTATGAATGTGTTATCCAGTGGAGGCTGCTGAGGGGATGTCACGACTTCGGGCGGCGTTCGGCGATCGACGTCACCGGCTTACTAGTTACCACCGATCTATGTTTCCCTGTTGGTTTGGTTTTGTCTTAATTTTCACACCTGTTTCATATTAACTGATTATGTTCATTATTTAACCCTCTGGCTTCCCTGTTTGTCTTGTCCGTGATTGTTTCCTGTGTTAGTGGTGTCTGTCTGTTCGTAGGACTGGATCAGAGGCCTGGTGTTAGTGGTGTCTCTCTGTTCGTAGGACTGGATCAGAGGCCTGGTGTTAGTGGTGTCTCTCTGTTCGTAGGACTGGATCAGAGGCCTGGTGTTAGTGGTGTCTGTCTGTTCGTAGGACTGGATCAGAGGCCTGGTGTTAGTGGTGTCTCTCTGTTCATAGGACTGGATCAGAGGCCTGGTGTTAGTGGTGTCTGTCTGTTCGTAGGACTGGATCAGAGGCCTGGTGTTAGTGGTGTCTGTCTGTTCGTAGGACTGGATCAGAGGCCTGGTGTTAGTGGTGTCTGTCTGTTCGTAGGACTGGATCAGAGGCCTGGTGTTAGTGGTGTCTGTCTGTTCGTAGGACTGGATCAGAGGCCTGGTGTTAGTGGTGTCTGTCTGTTCGTAGGACTGGATCAGAGGCCTGGTGTTAGTGGTGTCTCTCTGTTCGTAGGACTGGATCAGAGGCCTGGTGTTAGTGGTGTCTCTCTGTTCGTAGGACTGGATCAGAGGCCTGGTGTTAGGGACATTATTCAGGGACAGGGACATTATTCAGTAGTGCACACCCTAGCAAAATGTATTGCAACGGAAAACAAAATTCTTGTTTCTAATTGGACAAGTCCAGGTAGTCCCTCACTGTTTCAGTCAGGCTTCTTCCTTTTAGTGCCTAATGAACATGACCCAGGTCTTCAAAGGGTCTTTCCACCACCCTGTGCGGTCTATCTTTGGAGTATTTGTACCCAACCCACTGGCCTACTGACCCCTTCTCACCCTACGTTGGTACCCCTGGTACAGGCATGCACCAACACCAGCCCAGAGTGCACATTCACAAGACCCTCAAATTCACACAGTCCTGTGATCGAATACAGCTCCCTTTGTCCTCATTGGCTGTGTTCCCAGATCACCCTCCAGGTCTCCTAGCCTCCTCCCTCTGAAGCCTGCAGACATCTTTACAGCCTGCGTCTGAAATGGCACCCTATTCCTTACGTAGTGCACTACTTTAGATCAGAGCCCTGTCAAAAGTAGTGCACTACATAGGGAATAGGGTACCATTTAGCACACTCCCACAGTTTGGTAACAGTTCTCGTGGCTCTTTGATAGTATTTACCATGCAGTATCATGACTGTATGCTTCAAAGACCCTTCATCTCTCCCCCTTCCCGTCTCCCGCATTTCAAGCAGTATGTCTGTCCAGCTAGAAGCAGCAGATTCCTCTCTAATTCCCCTTTGAACTAATTCCAGTTCATTACCCTTCCCATTGTTCCAAAGCAGAGGGATCTAGACCATGAAGCTCACCGCTCTCTCACCCACCGTTATCATAGCTCACCTCTCTCACCCACCGTTATCATAGCTCACCTCTCTCACCCACCATTATCATAGCTCACCTCTCTCACCCACCGTTATCATAGCTCACCTCTCTCACCCACCGTTATCATAGCTCACCTCTCTCACCCACCGTTATCATAGCTCACCTCTCTCACCCACCGTTATCATAGCTCACCTCTCTCACCCACCATTATCATAGCTCACCTCTCTCACACACCATTATCATAGCTCACCTCTCTCACACACCATTATCATAGCTCACCTCTCTCACCCACCGTTATCATAGCTCACCTCTCTCACCCACCGTTATCATAGCTCACCTCTCTCACCCACCGTTATCATAGCTCACCTCTCTCACACACCATTATCATAGCTCACCTCTCTCACCCACCATTATCATAGCTCACCTCTCTCACCCACCGTTATCATAGCTCACCTCTCTCACCCACCGTTATCATAGCTCACCTCTCTCACCCACCGTTATCATAGCTCACCTCTCTCACCCACCATTATCATAGCTCACCTCTCTCACACACCATTATCATAGCTCACCTCTCTCACCCACCGTTATCATAGCTCACCTCTCTCACCCACCGTTATCATAGCTCACCTCTCTCACCCACCGTTATCATAGCTCACCTCTCTCACCCACCGTTATCATAGCTCACCTCTCTCACCCACCGTTATCATAGCTCACCTCTCTCACCCACCGTTATCATAGCTCACCTCTCTCACCCACCGTTATCATAGCTCACCTCTCTCACCCACCATTATCATAGCTCACCTCTCTCACCCACCGTTATCATAGCTCACCTCTCTCACACACCATTATCATAGCTCACCTCTCTCACCCACCGTTATCATAGCTCACCTCTCTCACACACCATTATCATAGCTCACCTCTCTCACCCACCATTATCATAGCTCACCTCTCTCACCCATCATTATCATAGCTCACCTCTCACCCACCATTATCATAGCTCACCTCTCTCACCCACCATTATCATAGCTCACCTCTCTCACCCACCATTATCATAGCTCACCTCTCTCACCCACCATTATCATAGCTCACCTCTCTCTTTCTCTCTCTCTGAACTACTAGGCTGTGGTGGGATTATGCTGCCACTTCATGTAGGGTGAAGTACAGTATATTAACGTTATTGGTTACGTATGCCCTATAACGCCTGGTTAAAACGTGAGGAAATTGACTGCTCACAACTGTAATGCAGTAGTTCCCAAACTGTGCCCCCCCCCCCCCCCCCCCCCCCTTAGGTATAGGGATGGATGGGCTATTCCATCCCTATACCTAAGCATTTTAACCAGCAACCTAATCATATTCACCACAGAGCCTGCCAGTTGTTCAGAGAGAAGGGTTTCTCTGGTTAGATCTTTGCCACACGTTTCTTTCTCAGGGAGGCTATACCTAAAATCATCTCCAAATGGCCTCTTACATAAGACTGCTCTGTGCTTCAAGAGAGATTCCTGTTGCTGCTGATGCTGATGCTGGTCATCTCTCTCCCTTTCTCTCCATCTCTCTCTCTCTCTCTCTCTCTCTCTCTCTTGTTCTCTTTCTCTTGTTCTTTCTCTTGTTCTCTCTCTCTTTCTTTTGTTCTCTCTCTTGTTCTCTTTCTCTCTCTTTCTCTTGTTCTCTCTCTCTGTCTCTCTCCGTCTCTCACACACAAGACAAATTATCTCTCTCTATTTGTTCTAGTGAGGGAGGATGGCTGCCAAACAGATCATGTCCAGGCTTGCTCCCCTCCCCTTTTAAATGCACCGCATCAGGTAAGATAGGATGACTGAGAAAGAAAGCGTTTTAAATGAGTTAAACCAGTCATAAGTCAAAGAGGAAGAGTCCTGGGTGGTTGAACGTTGTCCTGCATAATGACAGGGGTGGTATTTTTATTAGAGGATCTGAAACGCAGTATGGAGATCTTGGCTTTGTAGTGGGTTCCACGTCACCATCATCGGAAGCATCATCCTCCGTTCAGCCAGGCTCTGGAAAATATCCCTGAGGACACATATTCCACTGCTGCTACGTTTATGTGTGTGAGTGCTGCTTTTTGCATACAAATGCACTCTCTCACTGCAGGACTGTTTCTTGAAGTTCTAGTGTAGAAGTCATTGCATGATAAATGAGCCACCAGTGTGTGGACCGCTGCTTGGGCTTGCACTGCTTCTTTTGTGTGCTGAGGAAAGCAGGAAAACAGGGTGGAATGATTTAGCTAATGTGGAAATACAAGAGGTTGTGACATAAGTAAAGAGAATAGAGGATTGTGGGAAGGGAAACGACTATATCGGTTTTATTTAACCCTTATTCTACCAGGTAAATTGACTGAAAGCAAATTGTCATTTACAGCAGCGACCTGGGGAATAGTTACAGGGGAGAGGAGGGGGATGAATGAACCAATGAATTAAAGTGATGTGTGTTTGAGAGCTTTTGATTATGTAATGAGCCAGATGACTTACAGTACAACGCTGCCAGATACAAGCACTCATACTGTATGTGTAGACTGGGGAGATTAGATCAGGGTTTCTTAAACTATGGGTGGGGACCCAATGTGGGCCCTGGGCTTGTGAGAGGTGGGTCGCACGTTTTGAGAATACATCTATTATAGTACAGTATTTCTTCTTATTTGGGTCACGGGAGGACGGTCAATTTGTCATTTGGGTCTCGAGCTGAAAAAGTTTAAGAACCCCAGGATTAGATTGTACTTTATTGTTGGTTTTCACAGGAGTTTGTATTACGTTCAGAAATTGCACTGCTTAAAAGAGATCCACAACAAAAATCTCATCCTGTCCACTTATTAACCTATCAGGGACACATCACGTCCCCTTATAAACCTATCAGGGACACGTCACGTCCCCTTATAAACCTATCAGGGACACATCACGTCCCCTTATAAACCTATCAGGGACACGTCACGTCCCCTTATAAACCTATCAGGGACACATCACGTCCCCTTATAAACCTATCAGGGACACGTCACGTCCCCTTATTAACCTATTAGGGACACATCACGTCCCCTTATAAACCTATCAGGGACACGTCACGTCCCCTTATAAACCTATCAGGGACACGTCACGTCCCCTTATAAACCTATCAGGGACACGTCACGTCCCCTTATAAACCTATCAGGGACACATCACGTCCCCTTATTAACCTATCAGGGACACGTCACGTCCCCTTATAAACCTATCAGGGACACGTCACGTCCCCTTATAAACCTATCAGGGACACGTCACGTCCCCTTATAAACCTATCAGGGACACATCACGTCCCCTTATAAACCTATCAGGGACACATCACGTCCCCTTATAAACCTATCAGGGACAATGTCCTGTGTTGTCCTACTTCATCCTCTATCCATTGTATTCATCCGTCCTCTTATATCCTCTATCCATTGTATTCATCCGTCCTCTTATAGCCTCTATCCATTGTATTTATCCGTCCTCTTATATCCTCTATCCATTGTATTTATCCGTCCTCTTATAGCCTCTATCCATTGTATTCATCCGTCCTCTTATAGCCTCTATCCTTCTATTCATCCGTCCTCTTATAGCCTCTATCCATTGTATTTATCCGTCCTCTTATATCCTCTATCCATTGTATTTATCCGTCCTCTTATAGCCTCTATCCATTGTATTCATCCGTCCTCTTATAGCCTCTATCCTTCTATTCATCCGTCCTCTTATAGCCTCTATCCATTGTATTCATCCATCCTCTTATAGCCTCTATCCATTGTATTTATCCGTCCTCTTATATCCTCTATCCATTGTATTTATCCGTCCTCTTATATCCTCTATCCATTGTATTTATCCGTCCTCTTATAGCCTCTAACCTTCTATTCATCCGTCCCGTTATATCCTCTATCCATTGTATTCATCCGTCCTGTTATATCCTCTATCCATTGTATTCATCCATTCTCTTATATCCTCTATCCATTGTGACACAGTGATTGCATGAACTCATACACAGTATCACTTCATCTTGTCATTGTAATGTAAACAACAACAGTGAAGGAAGGCAAGCAGCCTGTGTGTGGATGGAGTTACTGATCACATGTGGGTTTTCTGTCATGTTTAAGGTAGCTTTGTATATTCGGGTATGTTTTCAATTGTGGGTATATTTTGGTATGACGAAGGCCCTGATGTTTGACTGACTGACTGGCTGAATGACTAAATGGCTGAATGACTGGCTGAATGACTGACTGACTTGCTGACTGGCTGGCTGGCTGACTGACTGGCTGACTTGCTGACTGGCTGACTTGCTGACTGATATCGTAGGTGGAGCGACAGACAGAACTGTCCATTAGAGAGTAAGGGAAAGGAAGACGTATGATTATGACGATTAGAATGAATCAATTCCTAAATGATGAAATTGGGTTACTGATTAGGTTATAGCAGCAATGACAATGACCCACTTCTCTCTACATTATGTTAGTTCCACACAAAACAATATAGTTTCAGCAAAAGGCAAAATGAGATGTTTCTTGGGTACAATAGTTATTGATTAGTGTTGATCATCATGAATCAAATATATAAGATCCCCTCCCTTCTCTATGCAAAGGAGGGCAACTGCTGCCATAAGTATCCAGTTGGTGCTAGAACCCATGTGACAATCTGTCAGTTGAACCAATCAGCTGAAGACCATTATTTCCTGGGCCAGTGACTATTTAGAGGCAGGCTTTTGGGATTATCATCAACCATCAAATGAAAAGTTAAAGAAAACTAAAGCCAAATAAAGGTTAACAAGAAATATCCAACAAGATAGGAAAGACAGTCTGAAAAGGATATATTTCTATCCACGAGGAAATATTCTCTACTGTTTAAAACATACCCAGAACCAAACCAAATGTTTCCTACTTTAGTAATACCACAACTGCCCCCCCAGACATAGGCTTTTACCTTTTGACATAACAGAGGATCATGCACTATGCTTGAATAACACTGTGAGTTGAGCAGTTTACATTGTTGTAATGATGTATGATATTAAAAAGTAGTGTGCAGCAGGGTCATATTCGTTAGTGCAAAACGAAGCAAAAATGTTATGCAACGGAAAACAAGAACAAGAGTTTCTTATTGGACAAGTTCAGCTAGTCCCTCCCCTGCTGAGGGAATACAACCCAGGTTTCTGAGTCAGGTTCACTGTACATTCTCCATATGCACAGCACCATGTCTGATTGGCTCTTATATAAAACAGAAAGCTGCAGGCATGGAGCCAAAAGAACCCACTGCAGCCTTAGCTATCTATCTGTGTTCAGTTCTCTCTCTGCAGCTGGTGTTGGATTTCTTTTGGTTGTCTCCCGTTTCCCCTTGGCATTTTTTAGGACAACACCAAGATGTTTCCTCACCGACGCATCCCCTTTATTTAAAAGTACTCTCCTATTAGTTTCGTTGTTGTATTGGGGCAGAAACAAGTATGACAATCCTTTTTAGGAAGAAACGGAGCTGAGCACTGTGCCTTGGGGGATCCCAAACAAACAAATGAAAGACTGTTGCAACAGACAGATAAGGGAGAGAGATGTAGAAAGAGAGGAGGGTGAAGGAGGAGGAACGCACAGACAAACAAATAAACCCTGGTGATTCAGGTAAAGTAAATGAAAGCTTTAACAACAGGCCATTGACGTTCACTCGCTCCTCAGAGAGAAATTCTCCCAGTGTGTGGAATCTCTGAGGACTAACAATGTATGACTCACCTTACAGTGAAAATTAAAGCCTGAACTCTGTGAGCATATCTTCAGGTCATATAATGAAAGCCTGAACTCTGTGAGCATGTCTTCAGTTCATATAATGAAAGCTTGTACTCTGTGAGCATGTCTTCAGGTCATATAATGAAAGCCTGAACTCTGTGAGCATGTATTCAGGTCATATAATGAAAGCCTGAACTCTGTGAGCATGTATTCAGGTCATATAATGAAATCCTGCATTCTATGAGCTTGTCTTCAGGTCATATAATGAAATCCTGCATTCTGTGAGCATGTCTTCAGTTCATATAATGAAAGCCTGAGCTCTGTGAGCATGTATTCAGGTCATATAATGAAAGCCTGAACTCTGTGAGCATGTATTCAGGTCATATAATGAAATCCTGCATTCTATGAGCTTGTCTTCAGGTCATATAATGAAATCCTGCATTCTGTGAGCATGTCTTCAGGTCATATAATGAAAGCCTGAGCTCTGTGAGCATGTCTTCAGTTCATATAATGAAAGCCTGAGCTCTGTGAGCATGTCTTCAGGTCATATAATGAAAGCCTGAGCTCTGTGAGCATGTCTTCAGGTCATATAATGAAAGCCTGAGCTCTGTGAGCTTGTCTTCAGGTCATATAATGAAAGCCTGAACTCTGTGAGCATGTCTTCAGGTCATATAATGAAAGCCTGAGCTCTGTGAGCATGTCTTCAGTTCATATAATGAAAGCCTGAGCTCTGTGAGCATGTCTTCAGTCATATAATGAAAGCCTGAACTCTGTGAGCTTGTCTTCAGTCATATAATGAAAGCCTGAGCTCTGTGAGCTTGTCTTCAGGTCATATAATGAAAGCCTGAGCTCTGTGAGCATGTCTTCAGGTCATATAATGAAAGCCTGAGCTCTGTGAGCTTGTCTTCAGGTCATATAATGAAAGCCTGAGCTCTGTGAGCATGTCTTCAGGTCATATAATGAAAGCCTGAGCTCTGTGAGCTTGTCTTCAGGCCATATAATGAAAGCGTTACAGGACCGTGCACTGTGTTTCAGCCTGACTCACGCTCTGACTGATCTTCCTCAGTTGGAGTCAGGGATCAAACTGTACTCAATTAGCATCCCTGTATTTATAGACCTTCAGGCTTCTAGGCTTATCGTTTTCTGCTCGCTGTTCACAGTTGTATCTATTTCCAGTCATAGCTCACTGCTGAGCTGCCAGTGAGTTAGACAGGTTAGTGCATGTATTACTCATAAGTGTGTGTGTGTGTGTGTGTGTGTGTGTGTGTGTGTTAGAGACTCTGTCACATGCCCATGCCTATTGTGTGTGTGCTTGTAGGCACTCCTTTGATGACCTATTTGGACTCTATACGTACGTGCGTACATTCCATGTGAGAACGTTCTAAAAGCTAAGGCACATGTTTTCAACAATCATTTCAGGAAAAGACAAACTATTCATAATGTTGGAGCAAAGATATGCAGCGTTAATCAAATCTGTAAGATCTGTCCTCTTTGCAAAGAGAGGAGATCGCTGCCACTTGTAATTCTAGAATCTGGACAGGATTCTAGAAGAGCTAGAAGGCTCAGAAAGTTGGGCCTGGGCAAACTATTGAGAACTTCACTCTTCTGTGAGGATCTGTCACAGCCATCGTTGAAGAGAGAAGGGGACCAAGGCGCAGCGGGTACGTGAATACTCATACTTTAATTTATTTAATTAAAGTGAACACGAAAACAATAAACGACAGGCCGACAGTTTCACAGGCTAATAATAACAGCAGTGCAAAATACAACTACCCACAATCAGACAGGTGAAAACAAGCTCCCTAAGTATGACTCTCAATCAGGAACAACGATGTACAGCTGTTCCTGATTGAGAGCCACACCAGGCCAACCAAATCAAATCAAATCAAATTTATTTATATAGCCCTTCGTACATCAGCTGAAATCTCAAAGTGCTGTACAGAAACCCAGCCTAAAACCCCAAACAGCAAGCAATGCATGTGAAAGAAGCACGGTGGCTGGGAAAAACTCCCTAGGAAAAAACTCCTGAGAAAGGCCAAAAACCTAGGAAGAAACCTAGAGAGGAACCAGGCTATGAGGGGTGGCCAGTCCTCTTCTGGCTGTGCCGGGTGGATATTATAACAGAACATGGTCAAGATGTTAAAATGTTCGTAAATGACCAGCATGGTCAAATAATAATAATCATAGTAATTGTCGAGGGTGCAACAAGCACGTCCGGTGAACAGGTCAGGGTTCCGTAGCCGCAGGCAGAACAGTTGAAACTGGAGCAGCAGCATGGCCAGGTGGACTGGGGACAGCAAGGAGTCATCATGCCAGGTAGTCCTAGGGCTCAGGTCCTCCGAGAGAAAGAAAGAAAGAAAGAAAGAGAGAATTAGAGAGAGCATATTTACATTCACACAGGACACCGGATAAGACAAGAGAATACTCCAGATGTAACAGACTGACCCTAGCCCCCCGACACATAAACTACTGCAGCATAAATACTGGAGGCTGAGACAGGAGGGATCAGAAGACACTGTGGCCCCATCCGATGATACCCCCGGACAGGGCCAAACAGGCAGGATATAACCCCACCCACTTTGCCAAAGCACAGCCCCCACACCACTAGAGGGATATCTACAACCACCAACTTACCGTCCGAAGACAAGGCCGAGTATAGCCCACAAAGATGTCCGCCACGGCACAACCCAAGGGGGGGGCGCCAACCCAGACAGGAAGACCACGTCAGTGGCTCAACCTACTCAAGTGACGCACCCCTCCCATGGACGGCATGGAAGAACACCAGTAAGTCAGTGACTCAGCCCCTGTAAAAGGGTTAGAGGCAGAGAATCCCAGTGGGAAGAGGGGAACCGACAAGGCAGAGACAGCAAGGGTGGTTCGTTGCTCCAGCCTTTCCGTTCACCTTCACACTCCTGGGCCAGACTATACTTAATCATAGGACCTACTGAAGAGATAAGTCTTCAGTAAAGACTTAAAGGTTGAGACTGAGTCTGCGTCTCTCACATGGGTAGGCAGACCATTCCATAAAAATGGAGCTCTATAGGAGAAAGCCCTACCTCCAGCCGTTTGCTTAGAAATTCTAGGGACAATTAGGAGGCCTGCGTCTTGTGACCGTAGCGTACGTGTAGGTATGTACGGCAGGACCAAATCGGAAAGATAGGTAGGAGCAAGCCCATGTAATGCTTTGTAGGTTAGCAGTAAAACCTTGAAATCAGCCCTTGCCTTAACAGGAAGCCAGTGTAGGGAAGCTAGCACTGGAGTAATATGATCAAATTTTTTGGTTCTAGTCAGGATTCTAGCAGCCGTATTTAGCACTAACTGAAGTTTGTTTAGTGCTTTATCCGGGTAGCCGGAAAGTAGAGCATTGCAGTAGTCGAGCCTAGAAGTAACAAAAGCATGGATAAATTTTTCTGCGTCATTTTTGGACAGAAAGTTTCTGATTTTTGCAATGTTACGTAGATGGAAAAAAGCTGTCCTTGAAGCAGTCTTGATATGTTCTTCAAAAGAGAGATCAGGGTCCAGAGTAACGCCGAGGTCCTTCACAGTTTTATTTGAGACGACTGTACAACCATCCAGATTAATTGTCAGATTCAACAGAAGATCTCTTTGTTTCTTGGGACCTAGGACAAGCATCTCTGTTTTGTCCGAGTTTAAAAGTAGAAAAGAAATACACAAACTAGAAAAACCTAGAACACCAACACATATACCAAAAACCCCGGAACACATAAATACAATAACCCTCTACATACACATAACCCCCAAACCATATAAAACAAATACCCCCTGCCACGTCCTGACCAAACTATAATAACAAATAACCCCTATTACTGGTCAGGACGTGACAGGATCCACGTGATGGACTGGAATATGGGCTATAGTATGCAACCCGCTCTCACCATCTCACGTCACAATTAGACGTTCATCCATGTTTCTTAAACGTCAAATTTCGACATTGTTCCAATCATCAAATGTCGAAGTGTTTAAGATTAAGTTCAGGCATTAACTCTGAATGGTTAAGGTTAGGCATAAACTCTCAATGGTTAAGGTTCGGCATTAACTCTGAATGGTTAAGGTTCGGCATTAACTCTGAATGGTTAAGGTTAGGGATTAAATCTGAATGGTTAAAGTTCGGCATTAACTCTGAATGGTTAAGGTTAGGCATGAACTCTGAATGGTTAAGGTTAGGCATGAACTCTGAATGGTTAAGGTTAGGCATGAACTCTGAATGGTTAAGATAAGGGTTAAAGTCTGGGATAGGCTTAAAACCAAAATATCAAAAACAACTCTCTATCACTGGATTCAAACTTGCAACCTTTGGAAATAGAAGCAGATGCTTACACCCATCCCCGTACACATGCCCTAGCAAAACCCAAACCTACTTGCTCACTGTTGCCCCTAGTGGCCGGTTTCCACGTCATCTCCCAACGTCCTCCGACATGGATGGACGTCGAATACTGATTTGTATCACAGGTGACCTGGCTGATAGTATGAGAATCATATCTAACCCTGGACTTACTGTGGATTGGATCTACTCGAGCCTGAATCTTCTTAGGAGTGGATCTACTCTGGAGTGGATCTACTCTGGAGTGGATCTACTCTGGATTGGATCTACTCGGGAGTGGATCTACTCTGGATTGGATCTACTCTGGAGTGGATCTACTCTGGAGTGGATCTACTCTGGATTGGATCTACTCGGGAGTGGATCTACTCGGGAGTGGATCTACTCTGGATTGGATCTACTCTGGATTGGATCTACTCTGGATTGGATCTACTCGGGAGTGGATCTACTCTGGGTTGGATCTACTGTGGAGTGTTTTCACTTTAAGAATGTGTCCTACTACTGCTACTACTACTACTACTGTTAGCTAACTGTTACGGACATGTTTTTGTGGTGGTATCTGGGATTCGCACACCGGCTCTCGTGTTCAGTGTCCCAGCCTTAACGCTGGCCGATGGGCGATCGCTCTTCCCGCATGCATGGTGAGAGTGGCGCTAACTGGGGCGTGATGGTGCCCACTGCACAGAGCTCAACCCCCTCCTCTCCTCTGCACCTGTCTCCTATCCCTCCCGCAACACAGTGAAGAAATCGATGGAGATTCAAATAGATTAGATCAGAAAATATTTCAAGTTCTCGATGAGGACATTCATTTCACTGCATACATAATACACATATGTAAAAGCGTAGGTTCCGTCCCTCTCTTCGCCCCAACCCGGGCTCGAACCAGGGACCCTTGCACACATCAACAACTGACACCCACGAAGCATCGTTACCCATCGCGCCACAAAAGCCGCGGCCCTTGCAATGCAAGGGGAACAACCACTTCAGGTCTCAGAGCGAGTGACGTCACTGATTGAAACGCTATTAGCGCGCACCACCGCTAACTAACTAGCCATTTCACATTGGTTACACATACACACCACTACACATACAGCAGGCCTGTTTTAGAGGCTGGATGTGCAACTAGAGAAAAACCACTGTGCATAATGACCTTAATAATAAATTATTACTGGATATTTACAGTTTTGCTCAAGGGGTTACTTTGTACTCTGTATGATGGCTTCATGACCCTGTAGCTACAAAGATAAGGCACTGACATTGCAACAGAGCAACCTGGTCTCCGAGCATTTCAAATTATTCCGTACGTAAATCCGAGCCTCTCCATTTAGAATGATATGTTACGTTTGGTACGGTTACATAAGACAGATGGCTACTTAATGCAAAAACAAAAGGGAGGTGGATGGGTGGGCATATAACACAAATGTCTAGCAACCCGGAGGTTGCGAATTCGAATCTCATCACAGACAACTTTAGCATTTTAGTTAATTTGCAACTTTTCAACTACTTACTACTTTTTAGCTACTTTGCAAATACTTAGCATGTTAGCTAACTCTTCCCCTAACCTTAACACTTTTAGCCTTCCCTACTCTTAACCCTTTCAGCTAACCCTTCCCTTAACCCTAACCTTAACCCTAACCCCTAGCCTAGCTAACGTTAGTGAGCTAGCTAATGTTAGCCACCTAGATTTGTAACATATCATACATTTTGCAAAACGTAACATATTGTATGTTTTTTCAAATTCGTAACATATTATACGTTTAGCAAATTTTTTACATACCACACGAATTATACTTCGTAACATATCAAACGAAATGGACATCCACAAATTAATACATACCATACGAAACATAACATATCATACTAAAAGGAGTGTTTCGGATTTATGTACAGAATAATACAAAATGCTCTGAGACCAGGTTGAAGAGAGAATAACTTTATAGAAGTTTTTCACCACCACTCAAAAAGCCACTTTGGCCCTCTAACTCAGGTTCACCTGGTGGGTAGGTAACATTTGGAGGTCAATTGATTTTCTCTCGCACGTGTTAAAAGTTCAAATGACTACATCACAACAACTCCATCATAGAGGAAAATAGCGAAAACAGGTATTTGCAAATATCATCCGCTCGCAGTTCTATGCTACAATGTTGTTACGAATATGTTGACAGGAAAATGTCAAAAAAGTATTTCGTTTTTTGTTTTTTTTGGATGACTGAACCCATTCTCCTCTTCTTCCTACAGAAGTTAGACACCACCAATGGAGAGTGCACTGTAACAATGGGGGAGCATAGAGAGTGCACTGTAACAATGGGGGAACATGGAGAGTGCACTGTAACAATGGGGGAGCATAGAGAGTGCACTGTAACAATGGGGGAACATAGAGAGTGCACTGTAACAATGGGGGAACATAGAGAGTGCACTGTAACAATGGGGGAACATAGAGAGTGCACTGTAACAATGGGGGAACATGGAGAGTGCACTGTAACAATGGGGGAACATGGAGAGTGCACTGTAACAATGGGGGAACATAGAGAGTGCACTGTAACAATGGGGGAACATAGAGAGTGCACTGTAACAATGGGGGAACATGGAGAGTGCACTGTAACAATGGGGGAACATGGAGAGTGCACTGTAACAATGGGGGAACATGGAGAGTGCACTGTAACAATGGGGGAACATAGAGAGTGCACTGTAACAATGGGGGAACATGGAGAGTGCACTGTAACAATGGGGGAACATGGAGAGTGCACTGTAACAATGGGGGAACATAGAGAGTGCACTGTAACAATGGGGGAGCATAGAGAGTGCACTGTAACAATGGGGGAACATGGAGAGTGCACTGTAACAATGGGGGAACATAGAGAGTGCACTGTAACAATGGGGGAACATGGAGAGTGCACTGTAACAATGGGGGAGCATAGAGAGTGCACTGTAACAATGGGGGAACATAGAGAGTGCACTGTAACAATGGGGGAGCATGGAGAGTGCACTGTAACAATGGGGGAACATAGAGAGTGCACTGTAACAATGGGGGAGCATAGAGAGTGCACTGTAACAATGGGGGAGCATAGAGAGTGCACTGTAACAATGGGGGAACATGGAGAGTGCACTGTAACAATGGGGGAGCATAGAGAGTGCACTGTAACAATGGGGGAGCATAGAGAGTGCACTGTAACAATGGGGGAACATAGAGAGTGCACTGTAACAATGGGGGAGCATAGAGAGTGCACTGTAACAATGGGGGAACATGGAGAGTGCACTGTAACAATGGGGGAACATGGAGAGTGCACTGTAACAATGGGGGAGCATAGAGAGTGCACTGTAACAATGGGGGAGCATGGAGAGTGCACTGTAACAATGGGGGAACATAGAGAGTGCACTGTAACAATGGGGGAACATGGAGAGTGCACTGTAACAATGGGGGAACATGGAGAGTGCACTGTAACAATGGGGGAACATAGAGAGTGCACTGTAACAATGGGGGAGCATAGAGAGTGCACTGTAACAATGGGGGAGCATGGAGAGTGCACTGTAACAATGGGGGAACAAGGAGAGTGCACTGTAACAATGGGGGAACATGGAGAGTGCACTGTAACAATGGGGGAACATGGAGAGTGCACTGTAACAATGGGGGAGCATGGAGAGTGCACTGTAACAATGGGGGAACATGGAGAGTGCACTGTAACAATGGGGGAACATGGAGAGTGCACTGTAAAAATGGGGGAGCATGGAGAGTGCACTGTAACAATGGGGGAACATGGAGAGTGCACTGTAACAATGGGGGAACATGGAGAGTGCACTGTAACAATGGGGGAACATGGAGAGTGCACTGTAACAATGGGGGAACATGGAGAGTGCACTGTAACAATGGGGGAGCATGGAGAGTGCACTGTAACAATGGGGGAACATGGAGAGTGCACTGTAACAATGGGGGAACATGGAGAGTGCACTGTAACAATGGGGGAACATGGAGAGTGCACTGTAACAATGGGGGAGCATGGAGAGTGCACTGTAACAATGGGGGAACATGGAGAGTGCACTGTAACAATGGGGGAACATAGAGAGTGCACTGTAACAATGGGGGAACATGGAGAGTGCACTGTAACAATGGGGGAACATAGAGAGTGCACTGTAACAATGGGGGAACATGGAGAGTGCACTGTAACAATGGGGGAACATGGAGAGTGCACTGTAACAATGGGGGAACATGGAGAGTGCACTGTAACAATGGGGGAACATGGAGAGTGCACTGTAACAATGGGGGAACATGGAGAGTGCACTGTAACAATGGGGGAACATGGAGAGTGCACTGTAACAATGGGGGAACATGGAGAGTGCACTGTAACAATGGGGGAACATGGAGAGTGCACTGTAACAATGGGGGAACATGGAGAGGGCACTGTAACAATGGGGGAGCATAGAGAGTGCACTGTAACAATGGGGGAACATAGAGAGTGCACTGTAACAATGGGGGAGCATAGAGAGTGCACTGTAACAATGGGGGAACATGGAGAGTGCACTGTAACAATGGGGGAACATGGAGAGTGCACTGTAACAATGGGGGAACATGGAGAGTGCACGGTAACAATGGGGGAACATGGAGAGTGCACTGTAACAATGGGGGAACATGGAGAGTGCACTGTAACAATGGGGGAACATGGAGAGTGCACTGTAACAATGGGGGAACATGGAGAGTGCACTGTAACAATGGGGGAGCATAGAGAGTGCACTGTAACAATGGGGGAACATAGAGAGTGCACTGTAACAATGGGGGAACATGGAGAGTGCACTGTAACAATGGGGGAGCATAGAGAGTGCACTGTAACAATGGGGGAACATGGAGAGTGCACTGTAACAATGGGGGAGCATAGAGAGTGCACTGTAACAATGGGGGAACATGGAGAGTGCACTGTAACAATGGGGGAACATGGAGAGTGCACTGTAACAATGGGGGAACATAGAGAGTGCACTGTAACAATGGGGGAGCATAGAGAGTGCACTGTAACAATGGGGGAACATGGAGAGTGCACTGTAACAATGGGGGAGCATACAGAGTGCACTGTAACAATGGGGGAACATGGAGAGTGCACTGTAACAATGGGGGAACATGGAGAGTGCACTGTAACAATGGGGGAACATGGAGAGTGCACTGTAACAATGGGGGAACATGGAGAGTGCACTGTAACAATGGGGGAACATGGAGAGTGCACTGTAACAATGGGGGAACATGGAGAGTGCACTGTAACAATGGGGGAACATGGAGAGTTCACTGTAACAATCAATGGGGGAACATGGAGAGTGCACTGTAACAATGGGGGAACATAGAGAGTGCACTGTAACAATGGGGGAACATCACAACCAAACTCGTAATGCATTAGGACCCATCTGTGAAAGGCGGTTGATTGCAGACCTCTTTTAGAACTGTTGTGTCACACTGAAAGCAGCGTTCAGGTGGAGTTTGTGTATCGAATAACTAATAAACTGAGTCATATTTCAGTCATATAGTACTTCATGTAAATGACCACAAACTGTATAAAGCCATTTTTCTATGGTATTTTCTTATTTTCTGTCGATAAGACTATCCAGGTGTGAGTCACTATAGTAACCTTTGGCGTGCGTCAGACTTTCCTATTAATTCCAATGAAACCTGGGCTCAAGCAGTGCTGCTCGGCGAGAGTCTGTCGCTGCTCAACTTAAAATTACGACTCACACCCGAGAACACTTCCTAAAGTGTCTCGCAACTGGATCATGCAGGCAAAAGTTACTCATCCACTGTAACAGCTAAAAACCTACTGTTTTCTCCACACCCCATTGTAACAGCTAAAAACCTACTGTTTTCTCCACACCCCATTGTAACAGCTAAAAACCTACTGTTTTCTCCACGCCCCATTGTAACAGCTAAAAACCTATTGTTTTCTCCACGCCCCATTGTAACAACTAAAAACCTGTTTTCTCCACTCCCCATTGTAACAGCTAAAAACCTACTGTTTTCTCCACGCCCCATTGTAACAGCTAAAAACCTACTGTTTTCTCCACTCCCCATTGTAACAGCTAAAAACCTACTGTTTTCTCCTTTCCCCATTGTAACAGCTAAAAACCTTCTGTTTTCTCCACTCCCCACTGTAACAGCTAAAAACCTACTGTTTTCTCCAAGCCCCACTGTAACAGCTAAAAACCTACTGTTTTCGCCAAGCCCCACTGTAACAGCTAAAAACCTATTGTTTTCTCCACTCCCCATTGTAACAGCTAAAAACCTACTGTTTTCTCCAAGCCCCACTGTAACAGCTAAAAACCTACTGTTTTCTCCAAGCCCCACTGTAACAGCTAAAAACCTACTGTTTTCTCCATGCCCCATTGTAGCTCCCCAGTTAGTTGCTATTGAGACAAACCTGTCTGAGCTGTCTCAGTAGCTCTATCACAGACACCTCCCAGTGACCTCCCTGTGACCTCCCTGTGACCTTGAGTCTCATCTCCAGACCACCACTCCCTCTGGCCTCTCACTACCCACACAGGACTTCTAATTGGTCAAGGAAATACGTTCAGAAATCTTATTGGCCGTGGAGAACGGTGTGAGGTGCCCCAGCTGCTTTGTCCTTATTCAGAATAATGTGTTCATCTCTTTAAGACACCTGGAAGTAATTTACGAGCTATATCGGTAACCAAAAGTGCCAGCATAGATACAGAATCAGACAAAGCCTCAATGCATCCCCTTGGCCTTGATTGAGGGATAGATCACACTGTTGATTATAGCTGAAGAAATCCAGTCCAAAAGACAAGTCCTTGTTGGTATGTTTCCTGGTCCAGTATGTTGCTGACTGGCATGTTCTGCTCTGCACAAGGACCATTCATTCAGGTACTGTATCACTGAGTTATAGACTGCAGTTTATAGGCTGAGCATGCAGTACGTGCTTGATTAGCTTAGGTCTGTGAGATAACAGAGATAAAACTAACTGAATATTTCCGTACTGTCCGCTGAGCTCAGCATTGTTAGATCTCTCTGTCATTGATTACCCAATGCTCTTGTTTACATCTCACCTGGGCTACACACACACACACACACACACATGCACACACGCAAGCGCTTGAACACACAAACACACACTCACACAAAACACAAACCACAACACACACACACACATTGTAATGAGTTTATTGGGCCTTTCCTTTTCCTTCTTGACTTTATAAATGACAATATTTTATAATCTGTATGGGGATTAGATTGGTATATAAAAGGCTGACATTCGAGAAGAATATGATTCTTTTAAGATATAATCAAAGTATGATATGGAATCAGCTGAATGGCAATAACCACTGGGGGAGGTCAGTCCAAGGCCGGAAAAGATGTTGAATCTTAATTTGATCACTCTGTTGCAGGATAACTTTCCTGCAATGCAGGACATTTTAAACTTGTAGTATATTTGAGGTTTAAAAAAGCTTCAGAATTTTGACATTTCAGACTTGATTTTCCCTCACATAAAATGTATCAACCCCTTGTCACGTCCTGACCAGTAAAGGGGTTATTTGTTATTGTAGTTGGGTCAGGACGTGGCAGGGGGGTGTTTGTTTTATGTGGTTCGGGATTTGTTGGGATATGTGTTTATGTAGAGGGGTGTTTGTTTAGAGTATTCTGGGGTTTTGGTTATGTTCTATGTTTTGTATTTCTATGCTCTATGTTGTGTATTTCTTTGTGTTGGCCTGGTATGGCTCTCAATCAGGAACAGCTGTACATCGTTGTTGCTGATTGGGAGTCATACTTAGGTAGCCCTGTTTTCACCTGTCATTTGTGGGAAGGTGTGTGTGTGTGTGTGTGTGTGTGTGTGTGTGTGTGTGTGTGTGTGTGTGTGTGTGTGTGTGTGTGTGTGTGTGTGTGTGTGTGTGTGTGTGTGTGTGTGTGTGTGTGTGTGTGTGTGTGTGTGTGTGTGTGTGTGTGTGTGTGTGTGTGTGTGTGTGTGTGTGTGGCCTGCATTACTGTTCATTTTCTTAAGTGTTCTAATAAAAGTTCAAATGAGCACTCAACCCGCTGCGCCTTGGTCCACTATATACGACGACCGTTACACCCCTACAAAAATGTCCATTACTTATAATCCACATAATAATGAAAATGTTCTGTTGCTGCAGGATTATTTTCCTGCTGTAGCAAACTTGCTCAAATTAAGTGAGCAAGTTTAATAAAATCAAATTAAGATCCAAACAGAACAGCACTGTTTCTTTCTAATAGTTTAGCTGCCCTTGATTGAGCTTTCCAGGCACAATGGAACCAATAGAATAATCCATAAAGTGCAAAACCCACTCCTCTGGCACCCAGGGCAGGCTCAATCAAACACTTTAAAGAAAACAAATACTATAATACTATGTGAGTACAGCTCATTGGAGTGATGTTGTCAAGGAGGACTAGAAATATCAATGTTTTTCATTTTCACTGATGAATCTTTAACTCTCTATCAAGGAACAACATGGTGTAAAGATAGATGAACAGAGGACTGGCTGGCAGTGTTCCTCTCTATCAATGAAAAACATGGTGTAAAGATAGATGAACAGAGGACTGTGTTTGGCTGGCAGAGTGTTCCTCTCTATCAATGAAAAACATGGTGTAAAGATAGATGAACAGAGGACTGGCTGGCAGAGTGTTCCTCTCTATCAATGAAAAACATGGTGTAAAGATAGATGAACAGAGGACTGTGTTTGGCTGGCAGAGTGTTCCTCTCTATCAATGAAAAACATGGTGTAAAGATAGATGAACAGAGGACTGGCTGGCAGAGTGTTCCTCTCTATCAATGAAAAACATGGTGTAAAGATAGATGAACAGAGGACTGGCTGACAGAGTGTTCCTCTCTATCAAGGAACAACATGATGTAAAGATAGATGAACAGAGGACTGGCTGGCAGAGTGCCACAGGGACAGAAGTGGATGAAAAACATCCAGTAGAGAAACAACAGAACTTATCTCATGACATTGACTCTCTCTGTAACACTGCTGAGTTGTGTAGTGGCTACAGTACAGAGTGATCATTGTTCCTCAGATGCCTCCCCATGCAGCCCTCCCTTACTCCCATCACTCACTCACTCACTCACTCACTCACTCACTCACTCACTCACTCACTCACTCACTCACTCCCTCTGCCCCCCCCTTGTCTCTACCCCCTCTCTCTCCCTCTGCCCCCCCCTGTCTGCCACTAGTCTAATTAGCTAACATTATCACAACAAAGTAACATTCCCACACCACAAACATAACATGAGGACATGAAGTGATATTGCGCAACATGGCTTCAGTCGGGCGAATTGAACATTTACCATTGTTTCTATGGGGATTTTTCAATTCATGCATTTGATTTCAATCCACTTCATGACCTGGGAACATAATTGACCCAAACCCTGTTGTGTAAAATGACGCCAAAAGTGCAAGATGACAAAGCATGAGGTAACCAGGCTAGCAACACTATAACTCTGACATAATATAGAACATATAGTTTGCCTGCGCTATGTTTCTCATAGGATTACACAACATTAGCAGCAGCAGTATGTCAGTCCAGTCTCAGATGGAGTGGGAGGAAGGTTTTATATAATACAGTCGTCACTACGCTTCATGTATGAGGATCCATGCTGCTAAAGCTTCTCTGTTTCTGCCTCCCTCAGGGCTCCAATCATACTGTCCTACTTATATAAAACACCAGATGTATTTTGGGCCTTCCTACAATGCCTGCCGGTGAATATGAGCACTAAGACCCAAAATACCACGCTATTTTCACCAGAGAAGAGACAAGTTGAAAGAAAAGAGAAACCCAGTACACTGCTCTGTCTCGTATCACCTATTTTATTAAAGCTTGAAATGAGAGCAGACCAGAGTCAGACTTCTGAACATCTTACACGTCTTCGGTTATAATAAACATTAAAGTGGCAATCTGGGGTATAAAATGGCGCCGGAAGAAATGGCAGCAGTTTTACGGTCGCCCAACCAGTTGTGCTCCAAGCTCCTGAACAGGTAATCAAACGGCTACCCGGACTATTTGCATTGTGAGCCCCCCCTCGCTACTTTTATAGCCTCGCTACTGTATATAGCCTGTCTTTTTACTGTTCTTTTATTTCTTTACTTACCTATTGTTCACTTAATACCTTTTTTGCACTATTGGTTAGAGCCTGTAAGTAAGCATTTCACTGTAAGGTCTACACCTGTTGTATTCGGCGCACGTGACAAATAAACTTTGATTTGATTTGCAGTTGCTACATCCATTCTTGGAATCATAAATTAATGATATTTACCCATTGATTCTTGAAGAATATAACTTAGAAATGCCTCATGAGCTCAGTTCAACAGTCGTACCCCATCAGAGCCCATAATATAAGCTTTTTTTACTCTTATGTTTGTAAACAAAGTAATGTAAACAAACACTATATAGCCTCAACATGGTTAAAACTATAATTTTGATATCATGGATGGTCAGTCTCTGCATCCATAGCTCTGTCTATGAATTTGAGAGGGGTAACATTTCTCCAGCCCCGTCCCTTTAGCTTTTTACTGAAACGGGGGAGGGCAGAATGCTTTGTTATTGTTTCAACTGCTGATTGTCTCTTCAAGGTGAGACGAGTATGATGTTAGAAAACCCAATGATAGCTAATATCCATGACTCTACTACTCAACACACTTCTACTACTCAACACACTTCTTCTACTACTCAACACACGTCTTCTACTACTCAGCACACTTCTTCTACTACTCAACACACTTCTTCTACTACTCAACACACTTCTTCTACTACTCAACACACTTCTTCTACTACTCAACACACTTCTTCTACTACTCAACACACTTCTACTACTACTCAACACACTTCTACTACTACTCAACACACTTCTACTACTACTCAACACACTTCTTCTACTACTCAGCACACTTCTTCTACTACTCAGCACACTTCTACTACTCAACACACTTCTTCTACTACTCAGCACACTTCTACTACTACTCAACACACTTCTTCTACTACTCAACACACTTCTTCTACTACTCAGCACACTTCTTCTACTACTCAACACACTTCTACTACTACTCAACACACTTCTTCTACTACTCAACACACTTCTTCTACTACTCAGCACACTTCTACTACTCAACACACTTCTTCTACTACTCAACACACTTCTACTACTACTCAACACACTTCTACTACTACTCAACACACTTCTTCTACTACTCAGCACACTTCTTCTACTACTCAGCACACTTCTACTACTCAACACACTTCTTCTACTACTCAGCACACTTCTTCTACTACTCAACACACCTCTACTACTTTGCACACTTCTACTACTCAACACACTTCTTCTACTACTCAACACACTTCTTCTACTACTCAACACACTTCTACTACTCAGCACACCTCTACTACTCAGCACACTTCTTCTACTACTCAGCACACTTCTTCTACTACTCAACACACTTCTTCTACTACTCAACACACTTCTTCTACTCAACACACTTCTTCTACTACTCAGCACACTTATTTTACTACTCAGCACACTTCTACTACTCAACACACTTCTTCTACTACTCAACACACTTCTTCTACTACTCAGCACACTTCTACTACTACTCAACACACGTCTTCTACTACTCAACACACTTCTTCTACTACTCAACACACTTCTACTACTACTCAACACACTTCTACTACTCAGCCCACTTCTTCTACTACTCAGCACACTTCTTCTACTACTCAACACACTTCTTATACTACTCAACACACTTCTACTACTCAGCCCACTTCTTCTACTACTCAACACACTTCTTCTACTACTCAGCACACTTCTACTACTACTCAACACACTTCTTCTACTACTCAGCACACTTCTTCTACTACTCAACACACTTCTTCTACTACTCAGCCCACTTCTTCTACTACTCAACACACTTCTTCTACTACTCAGCCCACTTCTTCTACTACTCAACACACTTCTTCTACTACTCAACACACTTCTTATACTACTCAACACACTTCTACTACTCAGCCCACTTCTTCTACTACTCAACACACTTCTTCTACTACTCAACACACTCCTTCTACTACTCTGCACACTTCTACTACTCAACACACTTCTTCTTTTACTACTCAACACACTTCTTCTATTACTCAGCCCACTTATTCTACTACTCAACACACCTCTACTACTACTCAACACACTTATTCTACTACTCAACACACTTCTACTACTCAACACACTTCTTCTACTACTCAACACACTTCTTCTACTACTCAATACACTTCTTCTACTACTCAACACACTTCTACTACTCAACACACTTCTTCTACTACTCAACACACTTCTTCTACTACTCAACACACTTCTTCTACTACTCAATACACTTCTTCTACTACTCCGCACTCTTCTCAAGTCTTCCCGGGACAAAATAATAATTTATCTTTTCACTGTAATCTGTCATAGGTCATTACAGCATTGTAGCCCTCCATGTGTCCTAATGATTTTACCCTAACATCTTACCATTCCCTCTACATTTTGTACCAGATATTGTGCCTGAAATGGTATTGAGACTTTACATATTGGTTTAGAGAATTCGGCATGGAGCCCGCATGCACTGAGTGTACAAAACATTAGGAAAACCTGCTCTTTCCATGACATAGACTGATCAGGTGAATCCGGGTGAAAGCTATGATCCTTTTGATGTCACCTGTTAAATCTCAATCAGTGTAGATGAAGTGGAGGAGACAGGTTAAGAAAGATTTTTAAGCCTTGAGACAATTGAGACATGTCTTGTGTATGACAGAAGATTTAAGTGCCTTTGAGCGGGGTATGGTAGTAGGTGCAAGGCGCTCCGGTTCGAATGTGTCAAGAATTGCAACGCTGCTGGGTTTTTCACACTCAACTGTTTCCCGTGTGTATCAAGAATGGTCCATCACCCTAAGGACATCCAGCCAACTTGGCACAACTGTGGGAAGCATTGGATTTAACATGGGCTAGCATCCCTGTGGAACACTTTTGACACATTGTAGACTCCATGCCCTGATGAATTGAGGCTTCTTCTGAGGGCAAAAGGGGGTGCAACTCAATATTAGGAAGGTGTTCCTAATGTTGTACACTCAGTGTAGCTAGAAAGGAGTGATGAATATGCTTTTGAAGCTGTGCTGCAGTGGGTTCACAGGGCCAAGCACAGGTACTTCAGAGCAAGACTCAAAGGGCCTTTAATCTGAGAGGAGGCAGCAAAGGCAGTGAGAACAGAGAGGTGTGCTTCCCAAATGCCACCCTTTTTACTATGTAGTGCACTTCTTTTGACCAGGGCCCATAGAGCTCTGGTCAAAAGTAGTGCACTATATAGGGAATAGGGCAACATGTTGTGACTCGCAGAGAGGATTCATGGGGCACTCATCTTTCATCCTCTCTCTGCAGCTGCCAAATGTAACACCCACACCGTGGTCCATGTCTGACTGCTAGACAGAAATGAAAGTGACACTTCCCTCTGCTGGCCGATGTTGGTAACTGCAGCCCTTATCAGATCTAATGGTCAATTCAACACATTTGATTTCAACAATAATAATAATAATAATAATACAAGTACCTAATATTTTTTGGTTTCATAAATATTGGTATTTGTCCATTTCTGTTGCATATACCTTTTCCATCAAGTTAGATGCAATTGAATGGTTTTGGATACAGTAAAAATAGCAAGGATATTCCCTCACAGACAGATGCTTTTAGCACTGCACAAGGTATTAGTTATGTGCAAAGACATTGCAAAGACTTTGCTATGGCAGGTTTGCATGAATCCGACCCTATGACTCTATGAATGATTCCCTCTGCTGGGGGGGTACCCATACTGTACAAATATACAAAGAGATTTAAAGGGATTGAGTGAGAGGATGCACTTACAGGAAAACAATGAAATGAACACCTATAGGTCAATAATACAGGTCAATTAGACTAAAGTAAGATGTAGGGAATCCTTTCATGAAACTGTATTGTTGTTATTGTCACTGTGAATACACAAAGACTACAGAAAACTATGTAATAGCTACAAATGCATGTATGGTGCACGTAGGGAAATACATTATTTAAAAAAAAAATCCCAGACATGATCAACACTTACACATCACAGACAATCATCTATCCATGAGTTATAGGTCCCCTAAATAACAATGACTCGCCATTGATTTGTTGGAGTGGACTAGAAGATGGGGTGAGAATCAATGCTTTTCAATACTATTTATAGATGTCTAAGAACACTTCTATAAAGTAGCTACTTGCAGAAATCCATTTGACCATTCCTGTCATATTATGATGCTGGATACTGTACTGTGTATTGCATGCTGGGTAGCAGGCCCTATGCAGGATGGGTAGTGGTAGTAGTGTCAGAGCTGGCATGTGGTACAATACATTGGGCTGTGCAGGCCCAGGCCCACCATACCCATGCCTGTTTTTTGCATTGTCAGCCACCTCTGTGTATAAAACACTGTGTTATTTCAGCCATCCCTGGCACCAACCTGGTCTCAGAGCATTTCGTAATATCCTGTATGTAAATCTGAGACGCTCCATTTAGTGTGATATGTTACGTTTCGTATGGTATGTATTAATTTGTGGATGTCCATCATCCATTTCGTATGATGTGTTATGAATTACAATTCGTTTAGATGTTACAAATGTGCATAACGTAGAATATGTTACAAATTTGCTAAATGTATAATATGTTACGAATTCTAGCAAGGTGGCTAACATTAGCTAGGCTATGGGTTAGGGTTAAGGGTTAATGTTAGGTTTAAGTTTGGGAGTTAGGTTAGCCTGTTAGGGCTAGGGGGCAGTATTTACACGGCCGGATAAAAAACGTACCCGATTTAATCTGGTTACTACTCCTGCCCAGTAACTAGAATATGCATATAATTATTGGCTTTGGATAGAAAACACCCTAAAGTTTCTAAAACTGTTTGAATGGTGTCTGTGAGTATAACAGAACTCATATGGCAGACAAAAACCTGAGAAGATTTCATGCAGGAAGTGGCCTGTCTGACAAGGTGTTGTTGTTCTTGCCTCTGTTTATTGAAGACTCAGGATATTAGCTGTAACGTGACACTTCCTACGGCTCCCATTGGCTCTCAGAGCCCGGTAAAAAGCTGAACGATATCGAGGCAGCCTCTGGCTGAAACACATTATCGCCTTTGCCAAGTGGCCGATCAGAGGACAAAGGGCTTAGGCGCGTGCCCGAGACGACCCCGAGCTGTATTTTCTTTAGTCTGTTTACCTAATTGCAGATTCACGGTCGGAATATTATCGCTTTTTTACGAGAAAAATGGCATAAAAATTTATTTTAAACAGCGGTTGACATGCTTCGAAGTACGGTAATGAAATATTTAGAAATCTTTTGTCACGAAATGCGCCGTGCGCGTGACCCTTATTTACCATTCGGATAGTGTCTTGAACGCACGAACAAAACGCCGCTGTTGGAACATAACTATGGATTATTTGGGACCAAACCAACATTTGTTATTGAAGTAGAAGTCCTGGGAGTGCATTCTGACGAAGAACAGGAAAGGTAATCAAACTTTTCTAATAGTAAATCGGAGTTTGGTGAAGACTAAACTTGCTGGGTGTCTAAATATCTAGCCCTGTGATGCCGGGCTATCTACTTAGAATATTGCAAAATGTGCTTTCACCGAAAAGCTATTTTAAAATCGGACATATCGAGTGCATAGAGGAGTTCTGTATCTATAATTCTTAAAATAATTGTTATGCTTTTTGTGAACGTTTATCGTGAGTAATTTAGTAAATTGTTAGTAAATTCGCCGGAAGTTTGTGGGAGGTATGCTAGTTCTGAACGTCACATGCTAATGTAAAAAGCTGGTTTTTGATATAAATATGAACTTGATTGAACAAAACATGCATGTATTGTATAACATAATGTCCTAGGTGTGTCATCTGATGAAGATCATCAAAGGTTAGTGCTGCATTTAGCTGTCTTCTGGGTTTTTGTGACATTATATGCTATCTTGAAAAATGGGTGTCTGATTATTTCTGGCTGGGTACTCTGCTGACATAATCTAATGTTTTGCTTTCGTTGTAAAGCCTTTTTGAAATCGGACAGTGTGGTTAGATTAACGAGAGTCTTGTCTTTAAAATGCTGTAAAATAGTCATATGTTTGAGAAATTGAAGTAATAGCATTTCTAAGGTATTTGAATATCGCGCCACAGGATTCAACTGGCTGTTACGTAGGTGGGACGATTTGGTGCCACCTGCCCTAGAGAGGTTAAAGGGTTAAAGTTAGGTTTAGGGAAAGGGTTAGCTAAAAGGGATAAGGTTAGGATTAGGGGAAGGGTTAGCTATCCATGAGGAGATTTGAACTTGCAACCTTTGGGTTGCTAGATGTTCATGTTATACGCCTATCTGTACACCCCGACCACGCACGCTACTTTCATTTTTGCCGTAGCCCTTTCCTGCAGTCAAATGAGCTAGTTGCCTCAGGGGTGGAATGTTATGAATATTTTTCATAATTAATAAACAGACAAAGATCCTGTGTTTCTATGTTTCTATGTCAAACATTATTATTATTATTTCAGTCTTCTGTGGTGTATATAAAGTGTAATATTGTAACTCAAACTCTAAATGTAATACATTTCAACTCTATATGTGACATGGTACAGGTATCTTCTTTTTTTAAGCCCATAACCATGTGTGTGAAGTGGATACTTTTGTTTCAAAGTAGATTTGTTTAAGACTACCAAGAAACCCTCTGTGTGACCCAGATTTCGCCCACTGCAGTAAATTAAGTAACCATCTGTATTATGTAACCATACCAAACGTAACATATCATATTAATTTTAGTGTTCCAGATTTACATTTACTATGTTACGTCTAGCCTATGAGACCAGGCTGCTGGCACAGGCTCATCAGGCTGCCACCTCAGCACAATACCCCCCACTCACATTGCTGTGGATCCTTATTGGCAAATCCCCCTGAATCATCACTGGGGTTTACTGACCCATTGTTCAGACTTTTTAGCCCACATGCCCATTGACCACCACCTGCACCAACCTTTTACCCCACCCCAAACAGACTCCCCAGCTCCCCTCTGCCTCCCAATCCAAAAAATCTCTGTATTGATGTTAGGAATCATCGGGTGGCTTCATGACAAAATACAAAAGAGTGATACGGTATTATTGTTGTATCTCTTCCTGAATGTTCCTCGTAAGAGGCGGCTGGTGGGCGAACAGCGGCAGGGTCGAATTTCAATTGGTCGCGTGTGGTCACACGAGGGCACGTCAGGACACAAACACTGTACACAAGATTCAGTTGACCTCATATGACCGAGGGATGTCACCATGACTACACACTTACTGTACTACACAGTCTGGTTGCTCTCAAAAACATCTCACCAAATACCAGCCTGGTCTCATAGACTAGACGTAAGATAGTGAATGTAAATCCAGGACACTCAAATTATAATGATATGTTAAGTTTGGTATGGTTACTTAAGACAGATGGTTAGTTAAGGCAAAAACAAAAGTAGAGTGGTTGGATCGGCGTATAACTCGCATTGCAACTACATTGGAACCCTAACCTTAATACTTTTAGCTAACCCTTCCCCTAACCCTAACCTGGGGCGGCAGGTAGCCTAGTGGTTAGAGCGTTGGACTAGTAACCAAAAGGTTGCAGCTCATTTGGTATGCCAATTGACGGTCTTGATGCACTCCTTCTAGTCTATACAATGCAGCTTACCACATTCATGTGGTGTTTGAAATTACAATTCATGCTGGATTTGTATGTGTTGAGATTCTATTGAGTAGATACGATGGGACAGGCAATGTGTACCCAAAAAGCTTGCTGGCACTCTCTTCTACTGTGGGAACTTACCTCAAGCGCTCTGATGATGTCACACAATGGTGAAAATGTAGCACAATTAAAGATAATGTCATAGTTTCCAGAAACTACACATTTTACAGTGTGCTGTCAAATCTATCTATATGGACCGGTACCATTGATGGCACTACAGAGCCCCACATGCAATCAAGACATATCAAGAGAAAAGGAAGTAGAGTGGAAAAGAAAGGAAGTAAAAAGTCAGATGCCTTCTGATTGGCTGTTGAGCATAACAATGTCTTTATTTGATCACCATGTTGCAGGAAATTAAAAACTTGTAGTGTATTTGAGTTTTAAAAAGGCTTTTGAAGTTTGTAATTTCCACTTGACTTTCCCTTACAAAATGTCCATTAATTATAATCCACATAATAATTAATATTTCCTGTTGCTGCAGTATTATTTTCCTGCTGTAGCAACCTGACTCAAATTAAAATCCTACATCTGTATGACATGGATGGTCTAAAAGTCCTGGACGCGGCGGAGGGAGCCCACGTTGGCCTGCATGCCCCCCCACTCGGTGTGGCGTCTGTACTCGCCCCTTTCCAGCAGGTGCTGGTGCCCCCTGTAGTTGGGGTGCTCGTAGAAGACCCAGGCGCCGTCCAGCACGTTGGCAGAGTGCACCTCGCGGTGTCGGAAACGCTCAGACAAGTTGGGGCTGTCCTCACTGAACTCAATCATCTGACCGGCAAAGTCGGGGCGCTCGTACACGCGGATCCTGTGCATGCCAGTGGTCTACAACAAAGTGGAGCACAGTTCCAAACTTCATCTGAACAATATCCCTAGGGATCAATCAGCTGTGTCATTATACCTGGGATATCAGTGTCCTCATACGGGACACCAACATCAGGTTTCAACAGATCAAAAGACCAATGTTAGAATGGAAATGGATGCACTATAATCATTACATTTGTGTGTGTGTGTGTGTGCGTGTGTGTGTGTGTGTGTGTGTGTGTGTGTGTGTGTGTGTATGTTCGTGTGTGTGCATGCATGTCGGTGTAGATCCATGAATGAGTAATCAGCATGTACCACTACCACGCACAAATCACCTCAGTGGCTTGACTTACATGTCTGATAATCCGGCAGGACCTGATAGTGTCGTTGTAGCCCATCCAGCGCTGGTAGTCGGGGTACTCTCCCCTGGTCAGGATGTACTGAGAGCCCATGTAGTTGGGTTTCTCGTAGACCACCCAGGCACCACTCTCCACCCTGATGGAGTTGCAGCGGCTGAAATGAGAGCTCAGTTCGGGGCAGTCGCTGCTGCACTCATAGTGGAGGCCCTGAAAGTTCCGGTCCTCATAGAAGAAGATCTGCACAAAGGATTGTTGTCTTTTAAAAACGGTTACTTTAAAAAAAATAGGAACACACACACACACACACACACACACACACACACACACACACACACACACACACACACACACACACACACACACATACAGCCACCTACAGTACCTTCCCCTGCATGCGGTCCATGTTTGGATTATTCTTTTTAATACTATTCTACACACAATCAAAAATATCCCTCTAGACATACACGGTAATGTAAGGACACTGCCCTGGGGGAGTTTTATATATGTATGACATGGAAATGCATGGCCAGTGGAATCATTGTCATTCAAATGTGCACCACTATTAACTAGGGCACAACAGCTGATGCTGTGTTTGTTTTAAAACACCGCGGCTTCATGCCAAGTTTAATGATCTGTTGTATAGATGCTGACCTTTTGATCCTACAGAGCCTGATTCCAGAATCTTTTTAATTTATCCAATAAAATTGTTGCCAGCGGTGAGCAGCAGTTACTAGAACATAGCTATTAGTCTGAATACACTGTAGTCTCTGATAGTTCCAGTTTGCTGTCTGTAACACTTTACCTAAAGCCAGCTGCTATAATGCCTTATGATGTAGTTATAATGCATTGTAAGACTTGAAATAAGAAGGAAAGAAATTCCTCAAATTAACTTTTGACAAGGCAAACCTGTTAATTGAAACGCATTCCAGGTGACTACCTCATGAAGCTGGTTGAGAGTATGCCAAGAGTGTGCAAAGCTGTCATCAAGACAAAGGGTGGCTACTTTGAAGAATCTCAAATATAAAATATATTTTTATTTCTTTAACACTTTTTTGCTTTCTATATGTTTCCATATGTGTTATTTCATCATTTTGATGTCTTCACAATTATTCTACAATGTAGAAAATAGTACAAATTAAGAAAAACCCTGAAATGAGTACGTGTGTCCAATCTTTTGACTGGGACTATACAGTTGAAGTCGGAAGTTTACATACACTTAGGTTGGAGTCATTATAACTTGTTTTTCAACCACTCCACAAATTTCTTGTTAACAAACTATAGTTTTGACAAGTCGGTTAGGATATCTACTTTGTGCATGGCACAAGTAATATTTGCACCAATTGCTTACAGACAGATTATTTCACTTATAATTCACCGTATCACAATTCCAGTGGGTCAGAAGTTTACATACACTAAGTTGACTGTGTCTTTAAACAGCTTGGAAAATTCCAGAAAATGATGTCATGGCTTTAGAAGCATTTGATAGGCTAATTGACATAATTTAGGGTCAATTGGAAGGGTGTACCTGTGGATGTATTTCAAGGCCTACATTCAAACTCATTGCCTCTTTGATTGAAATCATGGGAAAATCAAAAGAAATCAGCCAAGACCTCAGCAAATACATTGTAGACCTCCACAAGTCTGGTTCATCATTGGGAGCAATTTCCAAACGCCTGAAGGTACCACGTTCATCTGTACAAACAATAGTACGCTACAATAAACACCATGGGACCACGCAGCCGTCATACCACTCAGGAAGGAGACGCGTTCTGTCTCCTAGAGATGAACGTACTTTGGTGCGAAAAGTGCAAATCAATCCCAGAACAACAGCAAAGGACATTGTGATGATGCTGGAGGAAACGGGTTCAAAAGTATCTATATCCACAGTAAAACAAGTCCTATATCGACATAACCTGAAAGGCCGCTCAGCAAGGAAGAAGCCACTGCTCCAAAACCGCCATAAAAAAGCCAGACTACGGTTTGCAACTGCACATGAGGACAAAGATTGTACTTTTTGGAGAAATGTCCTCTGGTTTGATGAAACAAAAATAGAACTGTTTGGCCATAATGACCATCGTTATGTTTGGAGGACAAAGGGGGATGCTTGCAAGCCGAAGAACACCATCCCAACCGTGAAGCACGGGGGTGGCAGCATCATGTTGCGCGGGTGCTTTGCTGCAGGAGGGACTGGTGCACTTCACAAAATAGATGGCATCATGAGGGAGGAAAATGATGTGGATATATTGAAGCAACATCTCAAGACATCAGTCAGGAAGTTAAAGCTTAAATTTGTGGAGTGGTTGAAAAACGAGTTTTAATGACTCCAACCTAAGTGTATGTAAACATCTGACTTCAAATGTGTATATATATATATACTGCTCAAAAAAATAAAGGGAACACTTAAACAACACATCCAAGATCTGAATGAAATAAATAATCTTATTAAAAACTTTTTTCTTTACATAGTTGAATGTGTTGACAACAAAATCACACAAAAATAATCAATGGAAATCCAATTTATCAACCCATGAAGGTCTGGATTTGGAGTCACACTCAAAATTAAAGTGGAAAACCACACTACAGGCTAATCCAACTTCGATGTAATGTCCTTAAAACAAGTCAAAATGAGGCTCAGTAGTGTGTGTGGCCTCCACGTGCCTGTATGACCTCCCTACAACACCTGGGCATGCTCCTGATGAGGTGGCGGATGGTCTCCTGAGGGATCTCCTCCCAGACCTGGACTAAAGCATCCGCCAACTCCTGGACAGTCTGTGGTGCAGCGTGGCGTTGGTGGATGGAGCGAGACATGATGTCCCAGATGTGCTCAACTGGATTCAGGTCTGGGGAACGGGCGGGCCAGTCCATAGCATCAATGCCTTCCTCTTGCAGGAACTGCTGACACACTCCAGCCACATGAGGTCTAGCATTGTCTTGCATTAGGAGGAACCCAGGGCCAACCGCACCAGCATATGGTCTTACAAGGGGTCTGAGGATCTCATCTCGGTACCTAATGGCAGTCAGGCTACCTCTGGCGAGCACATGGAGGGCTGTGCAGCCCCCCAAAGAAATGCCACTCCACACCATGACTGACGCACCGCCAAACCGGTCATGCTGGAGGATGTTGCAGGCAGCAGAACGTTCTCCACGGCGTCTCCAGACTCTGTCACGTCTGTCACATGCTCAGTGTGAACCTGCTTTCATCTGTGAAGAGCACAGGGCGAATGTGCCAATCTTGGTGTTCTCTGGCAAATGCCAAACGTCCTGCACGGTGTTGGGCTGTAAGCACAACCCCCACCTGTGGACGTCGGGCCCTCATACCATCCTCATGGAGTCTGTTTCTGACCGTTTGAGCAGACACATGCACATTTGTGGCCTGCTGGAGGTCATTTTGCAGGGCTCTGGCAGTGCTTCTCCTGCTCCTCCTTGCACAAAGGCGGAGGTAGCGGTCCTGCTGCTGGGTTGTTGCCCTCCTACAGCCTCCTCCATGTCTCCTGATGTACTGGCCTGTCTCCTGGTAGCGCCTCCATGCTCTGGACACTACGCTGACAGACACAGCAAACCTTCTTGCCACAGCTCGCATTGATGTGCCATCCTGGATGAGCTGCACTACCTGAGCCACTTGTGTGGGTTGTAGACTCCGTCTCATGCTACCACTAGAGTGAAAGCACCGCCAGCATTCAAAAGTGACCAAAACATCAGCCAGGAAGTATAGGAGAAGTGGTCTGTGGTCCCCACCTGCAGAACCACTCCTTTATTGGGGGTGTCTTGCTAATTGCCTATAATTTCCACCTGTTGTCTATTCCATTTGCACAACAGCATGTGCAATTTATTGCCAATCAGTGTTGCTTCCTAAGTGGACAGTTTGATTTCACAGAAGTGTGATTGACTTGGAGTTACATTGTGTTGTTTAAGTGTTCCCTTTATTTTTTTGAGCAGTGTATATAAAATTCACTCCATGGTTCCATGCCTGACATGAAAACAGGAGACTACGTAGGTATAATGTACAGTATATTTTGTGGTGTTGAGAGGGCAGTTGTAGATATCAGAATGAATTGGACATTTGGGCAATATCAGCTATTTCAATCAGCAATGTCTTCTTTCTTTATAAAAAGAAAATATGTCTACTTTTTTGGGAAAGTATTCAGACCCCTTGACTTTTTCCACGTTTTGTTACGTTACAGCCTTATTGTCACCTTGTATAAATGATTGGAGACAGGCGCAGGAATACGTAATAAGGGTTTTTAATACTCCACCAAAAATACAACATGCCATGAAAGTCACAGGGACGAAGCCCAAAACAAACAAGTTTACAAAACACAGGGATGTAACCCAAACAAAAGAGCGAGGTAAAACCTCTAATAAGTATACGGGACGAGACCCGCAATACACTACACGGGACGAGACCCGCAATCCACTACACGGGGTGAGACCCGCAATACACTACACGGGGTGAGACCCGCAATACACTACACGGGACGAGACCCGCAATCCACTACACGGGGTGAGACCCGCAATCCACTACACGGGGTGAGACCCGTAATAACAAGTGCACAATACACGCAGCACGAAGCCGAAATAACAAAGCACAGGTACTCACAAGACCAATGGACATGGGAACAATAACCTCAAGACAATGGTGAACGGAGGGCACATATATACACATACTAGTCAGGGGGAATGGGAACCAGTCTGTGTAATGAGATAAGACAGTCCAGGGTTGGTGGGGATGATCCAGTTCAGTGATGCCTAGAAGGTCTATGATGTAGACCTCTGGAACTGGTGAACAGAATGAGCAGCAGTACCGGGGGAATCCGTGACACTTATTCTAAAATGGATTTTTAAAAAATGCTTTCCTAATCTATCTACACACAATACCCCATAATGACAAAGCAAAAACAGGTTTTTAGAAATGTTTGCACATTTTTATTCAGAAGTATTCAGACCCTTTGCTCAGTTTGTTGTTGAAACACCTTTGGCAGTGTCTTGGTGGTTCCAAACTTCTTTCATTTCAGAATGATGGAGCCCACTGTGTTCTTGGGGACCTTCAATGCTGCAGACATTTTTTGGTATCCTTCCCCAGATCTGTGCCTCGACACAATCCTGCCTCCGAGCTCTACAGACAATTCATTCATGGCTTGGTTTTTGCTCTGACATGCACTAACTGTGGGACCTTATATAGACAGGTGTGTGCCTTTCCCAACTCATGTCCAATCAATTTAATTTACCACAGAGGGACTCCAATCAAGTTGTAGAAACATCTCAAGGATGATCAATGGAAACAGGATGCACCTGAGCTTAATTTCAAGTCTCTGTAAATAAGGTATTTCTGTTTTTTGTTTGTAATAAATTTGCAAACATTTATAAAAACCTGTTTTCGCTTTGTCATTATGGGGTATTGTGTGTAGATTGAAAATAAATAAAATAAATATAATCAATTTTCGAATAAGGCTGTAACATAACAGAATGTGTAAAAAGTCAAGGGGTCTGAATCCTTTCCGAAGGCACTGTATTTCCATATTCTTTCTGTAGTGGTTGTGCATCTACAGACCCATGATCCTGGAACAGGGTCCTAGCTCACCTGTAATGCTTGGTAACCTCTGACCATTGTTTTGGTTAAAAATTAGAAAAATGTCTTTAACCCTTCTGGGTGACAACCAATAGTTCTAATGCTTTTTAAGTAGCGTGTACATGTTGTTTCTCTGCATGGGTTTTGGAGCTGATAATAGCTGTTATTTCGACAGGATCGTTATATGAAGACACACGGATGTCATAATGAGCTTAAGACACATCTTACTATGCATTCAAACTGCATCACAAAGCATTGTACCTATCGCCATTAAGTAAAGTGTTACCTCATGCGCCCAGGTTTTGAAATGGGACTACAACTGTCACGAAAATCTATGGTCAGGACCAAAATAAAGGAATGAGATTCAGCCCATATCGATCACTCAAGCCTGAATATTGTACTCATATTGCAAAGAAGTTTTTTTGATTTTCAACACAACTTTATTTGTACTTCTTACACACAATCATGCACATCCTCAACCCTTGGTGGTGACGTGCCGTACTACTTGACACAGCGGATGGAGCCTACGTTGGCTTGCACGCCCCCCCACTCGGTGTGGCGTCTGTACTCTCCCCTCTCCAGCAGGTACTGGCGCCCCCTGTAGTTGGGATGCTCAAAGAAAACCCAGGCGCCTTCGAACACCTTGCAGGAGTTCACCTCGCGGCTGTGCCAGCGCTCCTGGAAGGAGGGCATGTTGTCTGCCACCTCCATGCTCTGGCCCTCAAAGTTAGGCTTCTCCCACAGCTTCATTCTCCACGAGTTGCCCACCTGGAGTCAGGAAACAGAATCACAACAAGAACTAAATGTTAAAGCATACATTTTTTTAGGGAAGATATGACCATCTAAATAAAAAAATGATATATTGACCTGCCCCTTTATGGCTGAACAATAACTGCTGCACAATCAGACATGTAAAATACATTTACAGTAGGGTGGTAAGGTCTTGTTAGGAACAAGCTCTGTAAGTGTGGTGCTAACCTGGGTATAATGATTACAGGTTGGTTATACTTCTCTATTCCATATGAACTCTTTGAAAGAGTCTCATATTGTCCATCCATCCACTCTACTCACATTCCTAACGATGCGACAGGACCTGACGGTGTCATTAAAGCCCATCCAGCGCTGGTAGTCAGGGTACTCTCCAGGGGTCAGCACATACTGGAAGCCCATGTAGTTGGGCCTCTCGTACACCACCCAGAATCCCCCCTCCACCCTGACTGAGTTACAGCGGCTGAGGAAGGTGTGCAGGTCGCTGGAGTCACTGTCGCACTCATAGTACTGTCCCTGGTAGTTCCGGTCCTCGTAGAAGGTGATCTGACACCAAACATCATATAATTAAGTGATCATTTCTGAGAAGCCTGTGGTAACTTGTGGAATAGACACCAGCTGGAATGCGGTTTTAACCAATCGGCATTCAGGATTAGACCCACCCCTTTTAGAATACATATTATGAGTTACTCTGTAACTTCAATGACATATGCAGTTTGTATATAACTTACTATAGAGTTATACTTTATGGTAACTTTGATAACTTTGTGATAGCTTTATCAATAACTGAATGTGGTAACTTTATCAATAACTTAATGTGATAGCTTTATCAATAACTTAATGTGATAGCTTAATCAATAACTTCATGTGATTGCTTTATCAATAACTTCATGTGATAGCCTTATCAATAACTTCATGTGATAGCTTAATCAATAACTTAATGTGATTGCTTTATCAATAACTTCATGTGATAGCCTTATCAATAACTTCATGTGATAGCTTTATCAATAACTTTGTGATAACTTTATCAATAACTCTGCTTACCTTTTCCATGGTTAATTACCAGTAGGCCAGGCGTGATACATTAAACATTAAACCACCAAGCTCCACCAATATTCTCTTTATATGCAGCCAGGACAATAAATGCAAGCACATGGTTACTTAGCACTGTTTGAATTGGATATAATTCAATCAGCAATTCAAATCCAGACTCATCACATTGTTCAGAAGCACTGATGCCCCGATCTACAAACAAAGACAAATGGAAAGTGCAAACCATCCAAACCATGCACTTTATACCGTACACCATGCTGACCAAAACAAGGGCACTAGAGGACATTGGTTTGATATCAAATGTTTTGGGTCAGGGCCCATCCTTTTTCATTTGTCAAAGAACCTGCAAGAGGTATTTTTCTCCACAACAGGACAACAGGTCTGGTCCTCCACAACAGGACAACAGGTCTGGTCTCCACAACAGGACAACAGGTCTGGTCTCACAACAGGACAACAGGTCTGGTCTCCACAACAGGACAAGAGGTCTGTTCTCCACAACAGGACAACAGGTCTGTTCTGCACAACAGGACAACAGGTCTGGTCTCCACAACAGGACAACAGGTCTGGTCTCCACAACAGGACAACAGGTCTGGTCTCCACAACAGGACAACAGGTCTGGTCTCCACAACAGGACAACAGGTCTGTTCTGCACAACAGGACAACAGGTCTGGTCTCCACAACAGGACAACAGGTCTGGTCTCCACAACAGGACAACAGGTCTGGTCTCCACAACAGGACAACAGGTCTGGTCTCCACAACAGGACAACAGGTCTGTTCTGCACAACAGGACAACAGGTCTGGTCTCCACAACAGGACAACAGGTCTGGTCTCCACAACAGGACAACAGGTCTGGTCTCCACAACAGGTCAATTCATGTGCATCTTTTTGCCACTGCTGATGGTGCTTATGATGATGTCTATAACCCTCTTAAAGGGATAGTTCACCAACACATTTCAAAATGACAAATGTTTTGTGGTACCTTGATATCAGGTTATGAACAAGGAGAAGGAGAGACTGCAGTCCATGCTTTGGGTTTGTTTACCCAGCCACTGTCACTACCTGCTTAAAAAAAAAGTCTAGCCCCAAACTAATGTGAGACAATGTAGCATACCAGATATCAGTGTTGTAGTACTCGAGAGGTCTTAAGACCACATATTGAGTGTCTCAGTCTTGTCTTGGTGTTGGGAATACATTTGCACTCTTACTTGACTCACCGAGACCAGCTGAGACCAGCGGAGTAAAAAACTCCTAATTATCAGCTTCCATTCAGTCAGCACATAAAACTCCTAATTATCAGCTTCCATTCAGTCAGCACATAAAACTCCTAATTATCAGCTTCCATTCAGTCAGCACATAAAACTCCTAATTATCAGCTTCCATTCAGTCAGCACATAAAACTCCTAATTATCAGCTTCCATTCAGTCAGCACATAAAATTCGTAATTATCAGCTTCCATTCAGTCAGCACATAAAACTCCTAATTATCAGCTTCCATTCAGTCAGCACATAAAACTCCTAATTATCAGCTTCCATTCAGTCAGCACATAAAACTCCTAATTATCAGCTTCCATTCAGTCAGCACATAAAACTCCTAATTATCAGCTTCCATTCAGTCAGCACATAAAACTCCTAATTATCAGCTTCCATTCAGTCAGCACATAAAACTCCTAATTATCAGCTTCCATTCAGTCAGCACATAAAACTCCTAATTATCAGCTTCCATTCAGTCAACACATAAAACTCCTAATTATCAGCTTCCATTCAGTCAGCACATAAAACTCCTAATTATCAGCTTCCATTCAGTCAGCACATAAAACTCCTAATTATCAGCTTCCATTCAGTCAGCACATAAAACTCCTAATTATCAGCTTCCATTCAGTCAGCACATGAAACTCCTAATTATCAGCTTCCATTCAGTCAGCACATAAAACTCCTAATTATCAGCTTCCATTCAGTCAGCACATAAAACTCCTAATTATCAGCTTCCATTCAGTCAGCACATAAAACTCCTAATTATCAGCTTCCATTCAGTCAGCACATAAAACTCCTAATTATCAGCTTCCATTCAGTCAGCACATAAAACTCCTAATTATCAGCTCCCATTCAGTCCAGTTCATAGTGAATGATGGCAGGTCCTACTGCCTGTAAACACACAGTCCAGTTCATAGTGAATGATGGCAGGGCCTACTGCCTGTAAACACACAGTCCAGTTCATAGTGAATGATGGCAGGCCAACTGCCTGTTAACACACAGTCCAGTTCATAGTGAATGATGGCAGGCCCTACTGCCTGTTAACACACAGTCCAGTTCATAGTGAATGATGGCAGGTCCTACTGTCTGTAAACACACAGTCCAGTTCATAGTGAATGATGGCAGGTCCTACTGCCTGTAAACACACAGTCTAGTTCAAAGTGAATGATGGCAGGGCCTACTGCCTGTAAACACACAGTCCAGTTCATAGTGAATGATGGCAGGCCAACTGCCTGTTAACACACAGTCCAGTTCGTAGTGAATGATGGCAGGCCCTACTGCCTGTAAACACACAGTCCAGTTCATAGTGAATGATGGCAGGCCCTACTGCCTGTAAACACACAGTCCAGTTCAAAGTGAATGATGATAGATCCTACTGCCTGTAAACACACAGTCTAGTTCATAGTGAATGATGGCAGGCCAACTGCCTGTTAACACACAGTCCAGTTCGTAGTGAATGATGGCAGGTCCTACTGCCTGTAAACACACAGTCCAGTTCATAGTGAATGATGGCAGGCCAACTGCCTGTTAACACACAGTCCAGTTCATAGTGAATGATGGCAGGCCCTACTGCCTGTTAACACATAGTCCAGTTCAAAGTGAATGATGGCAGGTCCTACTGCCTGTTAACACACAGTCCAGTTCATAGTGAATGATGGCAGGTCCTACTGCCTGTAAACACACAGTCCAGTTCATAGTGAATGATGGCAGGCCCTACTGCCTGTAAACACACAGTCCAGTTCAAAGTGAATGATGGCAGGCCAACTGCCTGTTAACACACAGTCCAGTTCATAGTGAATGATGGCAGGTCCTACTGCCTGTAAACACACAGTCCAGTTCATAGTGAATGATGGCAGGTCCTACTGCCTGTAAACACACAGTCCAGTTCAAAGTGAATGATGATAGATCCTACTGCCTGTAAACACACAGTCTAGTTCATAGTGAATGATGGCAGGCCAACTGCCTGTTAACACACAGTCCAGTTCGTAGTGAATGATGGCAGGTCCTACTGCCTGTAAACACACAGTCCAGTTCATAGTGAATGATGGCAGGCCAACTGCCTGTTAACACACAGTCCAGTTCGTAGTGAATGATGACAGGTCCTACTGCCTGTAAACACACAGTCCAGTTCAAAGTGAATGATTGCAGGCCAACTGCCTGTTAACACACAGTCCAGTTCAAAGTGAATGATGACAGGTCCTACTGCCTGTTAACACACAGTCTAGTTCAAAGTGAATGATGGCAGGTCCTACTGCCTGTTAACACAAATTGTCAAATGATTTGAATACATGACATTAAATGGCACTTATTACATTTGTTACAAGTTGTTTCAAGTTGTGTGTATGCAGGGAGGGGGCATGTAACCATAGATATATTATTGAGTGTAATGAGTGTGGAATGACTAACCTGTTTACAGCTTTACTCAGACTTCATGGCTGGGGTCTTTATCTTTGTAAAGAGAGGATAACTACATCTAGAAAGTAAGTATCCTCTATTATTTCCTATTCTACGTCTTTATATACTGAAAGGTTGGGATGTTTTGACTTTTACTTTCCCTAGAAACTTGATTTCAGAAATTATGTTAAATTATTGGTTGGCAGATTGCGGTGAGTTGTACATAGGTGTGCATATCTACTAAGACATATTATGGATCATAATTGAAGGATTGAGGTACAAAGGGAAATCCAATAGAAACATTAGGATCCTGGTGGCGCAGCAAACTAAGTAGGTTACAGGGCTTGAAGATCGCAGGTTTAAATCCTTCTTTAAAAAAGTTATAAATACACTATATATACAAAAGTATGTGGACACCCCTTCAAATTAGTGGAATCGGCTATTTCAGCCCACCCGTTGCTGACAGGCGTATAAAATCGAGCACACAGCCATGCAATCTCCATAGACAAACATTGGCAGTAGAAGTGCCTTACTGAAGAGCTCAGTGACTTTCAACGTGGCACTGTCATAGGATGCCAGCTTTCCATCAAGTCAGTTTATCAAATCTCTGCCCTGCTAGAGCTGCTGTGGTCAACTGTAAGTGCTGTTATTGTGAAGTGGAAACGTCTGGGAGCAACAATGGCTCAGCCGCAAAGTGGTAGCTCACAGAACAGGAGCGCCGAGTGCTGAAGCGCGGAGCGCGTCAAAATCGTCTGTTCTTGGTTGCAACATTCGCTACCGAGTTCAAAACTGCTTCTGGAAGCAAGCCTAAAATCACCATGCGCAATGCCAAGCGTCGGCTGGAGTGATGAAAAGCTCGCCGCAATTGGACACTGGAGCAGTGGAAAACGCGTTCTCTGGAGTGATGAATCACATTTCACCATCTGGAAGTCCGATGGACCAATCTGAGTTTGGCAGATGCCAGGAGAACGCTACCTGCCCGAATGCATAGTGCCAACTGTAAAGTTTGGTGGAGGATGAATAATGGTCTGGGGCTCTTTTTCATGGTTCAGGCTAGACCCCTTAGTTTCAGTGAAGGGAAATCTTAGCGCTACAGCATACAATGACATTCTAGATGATTCTGTGCTTCCAACTTTGTGTTAACAGTTTGGGGAAGGCCCTTTCCTGTTTCAGCATGACAATGCCCCGTGCACAAACTGAGGTCCATACAGAAATGGTTTGTCGAGTTCGGTGTGGAAGAACTTGACTGTCCTGCACAGAGCCCTGACCTTAACCCCATTAAACACCTTTGGGATGAATTGGAATGCCGACTGCGAGCCAGGCCTAATCGGCCAACATCAGTGTCCGACCTCACTAATGTTCTTGTGGTTGAATGGAAGCAAGTCCCCGCAGCAATGTTCCAACATCTAGTCGAAAGCCTTCCCAGAAGAGTGGAGGCTGTTATAGCAGCAAAGGAGGGGAACCAACTCCATATTAATGCCCATGAAATGAGATGTTCGATGAGCAGATACTTTTGGTCATGTAGTGTATGTTTGGACAATACCCTAATAAAATATAATGATGTCAGAAGATTGAAATGCCATTATCTTTAAGTTTGCCAATGATAATAATGTTACATTCTTTGAATGTTAGCTCAAACCCTAACTTGAACTTGGGACTGTGGACTGTTAGCTAATGTTCTGGGAATGTTCTCGGTTTGCTTGGCAGTTTGTTCATTGACATTTAGAATACTCAGAAGGTCGCTTATGAAATTAATTTGTCAGAAAAGTTTAGCATTGTGGTAGGATCGTGGTGTCCTACCACCAAACTCATGAAACCTTGATGTTATCTTTTGCACATGTTTGTATCTCATCTCAACAGATCACAAAACGAGTTTCAGACACTTGCAAATAGTTCATTTTTTATTGGATCATGTCACACAGACTCAATTAGACCAGAGAACAACTCGATCCTACACTCAAAGGTCAAAGGTCACAGAGCCCTAGAACTCGGTGATCCTGCGGAAGGAGCCCACGGCGGCAGATGCGGCGCTCCAATCTGTGTGGCGGGGGTACTCGCCGCGCTCCAGGAAGTACTGGCGTCCCCTGTAGTTCGGCAGCTCGTAGAAGGCCCAGGCACCGTGGGTCACCATGCACGAGTACACCTCGCGGAACTTAAAGGCCTCGTAGACCGAGGGGCAGTCCTCGGCCCACTCCACCATCTGACCGCCAAAGTCTGGCCTCTCGTACAGCCTCAGCTTCCACACGTTGCCATGCACCTGGCAGGAACAGAGGGAGACATTTACATTTACATTTAAGTCATTTAGCAGATGCTCTTATCCAGAGCGACTAACAAAGACAACCATTGTGAAGGGTTAGTTAGGGTTTTGTTTTGTACCAAATCTACTGTAATATAATCTATTGGGTGTTTCAGAGGCTTCTGAAATTCAGTTGGATATCATAATAGCTATAGCTGCCATACATTCATGTTAAATATAATAAACTACATGTAAGATATTGTCTTCACTTATGTTGGTCAATAAATTATTTTTAATTTAGAACAACTCATTCAAATTTAAATGACGTTGTAGCATGTCTAACGTGGATTTGTTTGTCTCTTTTCGTGTTCGAAGGGCATGAAGTATTAACGGAAAATGCCCCTTTAAAGGTTTCTTGGCATATTTCCTCTTAAAGTGATGGGCGTGGGGGTAAAATGCTGCCAAAAATGTCTGCTTTTGTCTGCTTGTATTGTCTGCTGGATTATAGAGCAGTGTGTTATTCCCTGATGCATTCTGGGCCTGAGGTCCACTTAACCCTGTATGAAACACTATCTCAGTCCCGTTCTGTAACATAGACTTTATACAATATTAGACAAGAGGGAGAATTAGCATACCTCCTAGTCGAGACTATCAAACATCATTATATACTTCTTCTTTTTTTACACACTTTTCAGAGCAAATTTTAAATGCATATTGGTTTGCGTTACAAGTTTCTGCGATGAAAGAGACACGCTAACTGCTGGGAACTATGGGACTAAGATTTTTTTTTGAAGGCATACAGAAGAGAGAGAGAGAGAGAGAGTATGGAGGGAGGGAGGAGAGAGTTAGGGATGTAGGAAGTAGAGAATTATGATATGAAATATGGATATGCAAGGAATCATCTTACATTTTTGATGGCGCGGCAGGACTTGACGCTATCGTTGAATCCCATCCATTGCTGGTTGTCTGCGTACTCCCCTGGGCTCAGGATGTATTGGTAGCCCTTGTAGTTGGGTTTCTCATAAAGCACCCAGGCCCCGCTCTCCACCCGCGCCGAGTTGCAGCGGCTGAAGTAGCAGTGCAGGTCGGCACAGTCGGTGCTGCACTCATAGCAGCGGCCCTGGAAATTCTTTTCCTCGTAGAATGTGATCTAAGGAAGGATGGGAAGCAGAGAATACTCTGCGGTGAGTTATGGATAAAAACAAATATCATATTACTACAGGATCACATATTACATGTCCGCTTTATTCACATATTCTCAAAGTCATATAAAAATGGCAAAGCCATATCTTCAAACTATTATCAAGTTAACTTTTTGTGTTTGCAGGAATATGAAGAGTCTTGGCTGCACATGAATGAATAAACAAATAAACATATAAACCCAAATGCTCAGCATTTATATTGAATAAGTATATGCATTGAAATGACTATCATCACTGATAAATACAGACCATTTTTTTTCATGCGTCACCTTACCTTCACCATTTTGCAGCACTGTATACTACTTTCTTAGCTGCCGCACCGTCAAAGTATTTATGTATAAACAAAATGTGCAGAGTGTGGAAAGCCTTTGATATCCAAATGAGGTCGATTTGCATATCAGCAAAAATGATTTGGTCATGTTTAATTTCTCTTTGTTCCAGTCTAATGACTCTGTAACAAACAATTGCTGGAACAGTGAAATGAATGTTATAAAGGCCTAAGTCACAGCATTCTGCTGGGACTATTTTATGATTATTTATTTTTCTGTTGGGGTTTACATCTTGGATATACTGAGTGGGTTTCCTATTCCACTACTCTTGTTGAGGAAAATGGACTTGATCAAGTTTCTTCTTCGTCTGATATCAAAGATGATCTGCATGTTTATGTGAGATTTGTGCTTTCTTTTTTTTTTATATCCGTAACTGTTTCTGCTGTATTGTACTACATTTTCAAATGATACAAACGTTTAAATTGCTACTTGGGCTTGAAATACAGTATCTGACATTTTTCAATAATTACTTCAGTTGTGATTTTAGAAATTACAAACATGTAGCCTATTTTTAATTGATAAGCAGGGTGTTGATAAGCGGGTGTTGATATTGGCAAGATATTTGCCTCGCTACCACTTTCTGTGATCAGAATTTATGACAGTTACTTGATACTGATTTGAGATCAAATCATTCCTTGGTAGAAATTGAAGTGGATGTATACTGAAAGTAACTATGGATACTCAATGAAATGTCAATGAGAGCTAAATTAACTCTAACCTTGATAATGAAAATACTGGAAAAACAACCTTTTAGCTAAGCTTAGCGTATTTATCTATAATCTTGGATCATTTCTCAACCTGGTCTCAGAGCATTTTGTATCATTCTGTACGTAAATTTGAGACACTTCATGTATTCATTTGTGGATGTCCATCACCAATTTCATATGATATTTTAGGAATTACAATTCCTATTATATGTTACGAATTTGCAAAATGTACAATATGTTAGGAATTTACAAAACGTATGATATGTTACAGATTCTAGCTAGGTGGCTAACATTAGCTAGGTGGGGTGGGCCGTCATTGTAAATAAGAAATTGTTTTTAACTGACTTGTCTAGTTAAATACAGGTTAAATAAAAAATTTACAAATACATAAAAAATCTAGGCTAGGGGTTAGGTTTAAGGTTAGGGTTAAGTTTAGAAGTTAGGTTAAAGGGTTAAGGTTAGGGTTAGGGGAAGGGTTAGCTAAAAGGGTTAAGGTTAGGGGAAGGGTTAAGGTTATGGTTAGGGTTAGGGGATGGGTTAGCTAACATGCTAAGTAGTTGCAAAGTAGCTAAAAAAGTAGTAAGTACCTAAAATGCTAAAGTTGTCCATGATGAGATTTGAACTTTCATCCTTTGGGTTGCCTTAGATTTCAATCTGTTTTATGTAACCATACCAAACAAATGGTTATCATACATTTTCTATGTTAGGTCTAGTCTATGATACCAGGTTGCATTTATATTTAATTATGTAGGCCTATCATTACCTCAAGTACTGCATGCAGCTTTTCCATATTTAGTCATCAGAGCCAACCTCTTTGAATGTAAAGTAAAACCCTTAATGGCCCTCTATCAGCCATCAGTAAAGAAGTCAAGCATTCATCATTTCAGAATTGGTTGCATTACTGGCATGCTTGTTAAGGCCCACCTCCAAGGAAGTATTTAGAGTAATTCATGTCGTAGAGCAGAAATTCTTGTTTAGATTCCACCTCAAAGGCTGACTTAGACTGCTAAAACATATTATGGAATTAGAGATGGGAAAGTTGTGGTGATTCCCACGTGTAGCAGAGAAATAACAACAAATAGGCCACTGATTGACAGCGGTCAGTGTAACTAGCTAGCATGCTAACCTTAGCTAGCTAATGAAAGTTATATGAGTACCATTTAAACTAAGACAAGTCAGGTGAAAATAATGATTTCAGAAACAAACTACCAGCCTACCTGTCAAGAGATGAGTCTCAGCTAAACTGTGCCTATACCCGTTGTTGACATGTTGAGGGCTGACATTTGTCTGACTCTTGCAGTTTTGATAATTCCAGTGAAACTGTCGGCTTCCAGACATCATTTATATTTAGACGTGTACAAGAACATAATCAAATAGCTATATTCTTTGTTCTCTCTGTTATCATTTCAGCTAGCTAGCTATACACTGACTATACATAACATTAAGAACACCTGCTCTTTCCATGACATAGACTGACCAGGTGAATCCAGGTAAAAGCTATGATCCCTTATTGATGTCACTTGTTAAATCCGTCATTGTAGGCCGTCATTGTAAAAAAGATTTTGTTCTTAACTGACTTGCCTAGTTAAATAAAGGTAAAATAAAATAAAAATGTAATCCACCTCAATCAGTATATTGGTGTTCTAAAATACAATCATATCACACAATTTGACCATTTATAAAATCATCATGTATTTTTTTCTATGTAGACTAGCTTAAAAATAAGTGAAATCTGACAAATGATCCAATGGATTAAGATAATTAGCTGGTAAAAAAAGGGAAAGTGTAAAAACATTATTTTGCCCCCCTATTTTAATTTTCTCCATGGCAAGTCGGTCAAGTGTAGGGTCGTCACTAGTTAACACAGCCACAAAGTCATAAAACAGGATTTTAAACCTAACTCTCACTTTAACCCTAACCTTAACAACACTGCTAACCTTAGCCTAACCCTAACCTTAAATTAAGACCAAAAAAGCACATTTTTGTATTGTATTGTATGATATAGCCAAGTCTGACTTTGTGTCTGTTTTTATCTAGTAGAAACCCACATGTAGACTATTGAGAAAAGTTGTTTGGCTCTCAGTCGACTCGCGGATAGGAAGAACTTTGCAGCAGAATTTAAAAAAAACATTGCCATGCTGGTGGGTGGTAACATTTAAAGAAAACCCGGCCCTGAAACGGAACGTAGGCTGAAAATAATTTGCACATCATCTCATAGGAAAAGATACGGAAGACTCACGGAAACGTCTGAAGTCACACATTCGGATTTGGCACTTCAAGGCCAAATATATCATACTTTGACTAAAATGATGACTGAGTGACTTACATTGTTGTGCAACATCATAGGTAAGCTGTGGCCATCATATTTTAGCTGTAAAAAGTGGATTTCTACTAGTGTGGGCGTTTAATAATAAGTAAACTGCTGGGTTGGTCTCCTTACTCTGAGTTCCCCTAGCCTCTGTCCCCCTATAGGCTGAGTCACTGCAGGATTAACTGAGCATGACCTCGTGACCCCATCTGCTCCCAGGACTGTTGACATCCACCTCTCAAAACAGTTGTCATGGTGACAGACACATTCTCACCCCCCCATAAAATGTGTATGTTAAATACAATACACAATCATTAAGATACATCTTCACTGCCTAAAAAAATGAAGTAAAAAATGAATGCACCATACATTTCATACTCCAAACCAATTAAAATGATGGTCAAATGTGTTGGTATTTTGTAAAACACAATCCAATACATGGAAAAAGTGTTTGTAAATACTCTTGGTAAACTATGATAAAAACAGCTACTTGTTTTAAATACCTATGATCACGTGATAATTCTAATACAGTATTCGTGCCCACTGTCTCTCTGCTTGTGCCAGCCAAGGGCACAGCTGCACAAAAACAACAGCAAGAAGCATCCTGCTTATTCATCAGGATGGGGAATTTGAATAACAAAAAGCCATTTGAAATGGTATAAGGTATAAAAGCTTGAGTGAACATGGCCTATTGGACAACATCCCAGAGCCGCAGCAAACAAACACCATGGCCAAGGTACAGTGCTGTATAGCTGGATTTTCTGCCTGATACATTGGCAATTTACTTTCTTTTATTTATTTATTTTTGAATTGTTAAGTTACAGCTTTGACATTAAAAGCTCTTTTTACTTGACTGTTTTTATGTTCAGTAACGTTCAGTTACATTTGAACAGCTGTTCTTCATGGCTGAGATTGTGTGGGCCTCATTCCTACATTTTACCATTTCATTGTTGATTTACTAAATTAATTACCAGTTGTTCTTCTTACAGAACAAATTGTTTACATTTCAATATTTAATTATTTAGTTGATTAAAAATTACTTTTGATTTGAGGCGTATCCATCTCCTCTCTGTGTTATGATTGATGTCTTTCCTTGGTTGCTCCAGATCATCTTCTACGAGGACAGGAACTTCCAGGGTCGTTCCTATGAGACCAGCTCAGACTGCCCTGAGTTGACCCCCTACCTGAGCAGGTGCAACTCCTGCAGGGTGGAGAGCGGCTGCTTCATGGTGTACGACCGCTCCAACTTCCAGGGAAACCAGTACTTTGTGAGGAGAGGAGAGTATGGTGACTACCAGCGTATGGGCATGTCTGACTCCGTTCACTCTTGTCGTATGATCCCCATGGTAAGATGGCTCTATTAGAAAACAACTTATATATGATGCATTTATAGTGTCATATGTATAATATATATAGCTTAATACAATGTATCAAAAAATTTAAGTATTTGATTGTAAACTGATCAGATTCCTATTTAATTACTTTGATCATGTTCTTACTTTAAATATGTGTCCTTATAAACTTTACAGCACAAAGGACAGTTCAGGATGCAGGTCTATGAGAGAGAGAACTTCGGGGGTCAGATGCACGAGCTGATGGACGACTGTGACTCTATCCAGGAGCGTTACCGCATGTCCGACTGCCAGTCCTGCAACGTGATGGACGGCCACTGGCTCATGTACGAGCAGCCCAACTACAGAGGCAGGCAGATGTATGTGAGGCCTGGAGAGTACAGGAACCTCAGAGAGATGGGAAACAGCTCCGTGAACAGATACAGCTCCATGAGACGTATCCTGGATTCCTGCGAGAGCCAGCATCATTGAAGTCTGAGATTCTTATTGTTCTGACATTCAAAATAAATATTGTATAATTGAAATGCATGTTTCATTGTCTATGTATTACCTACCTAAACTTTAATGATCATTCTAGTACAAGTGAATGATAATATTTTGTCTCTGGTGCCTTTAGAAAGTATTCATACCCCTTAACTTATTCCACACTTTGTTGTGTCACAGGCTGAATAATAAAACGTTTAAAAATCTCCCCCATCTACAAACAATACCCTGTAACGACAAAGTGAATACATGTTTTTAGATATTTTTGCACATTTATTGCAATTTAAATACAGAAATATCCCATTTATATAACTATTCAATACTTTGTATAAACACATTTGGCAGCGATTACAGCTATGTGTCCTTCTGGGTAAGTCTAAGAGCTTTCCACAAGTGGATTGTGCAACATTTGCCCATTATTCTTTTCAAAATTCTTCAAGCTCTGTCAAATTGGTTGTTGATTATTGCTAGACAACCATTTTCAGGTCTTGATATAGATTTGCAAGTAGATTTAAGTCAAAACTGTAACTCGACCACTCAGGAACATTCATTGTCTTCTTGGTAAGCAACTCCAGTGTAGATTTGGCCTTGTGTTTGAGATTATTGTCCTGCTGAAATGGGAATTAATCTCCCAGTGTCTCGTGGAAAGTAGACTGAACCAGGTTTTCCTCTAGGATTTTGACTGTGCTTAGCTCCATTCTGTTTCTTTTTTATCCTGAAAAACTCCCCAGTCCTTCAACGATGACAAGCATACCCATAACATGATGCAGCGACCACTATGCTTGAAAATATGGAGAGTGGTACTCAGTAATGTGTTGTATTGGATTTGCCCCAAACATAACACTTTGTATTCAGGATATAAAGTTAATTGTGTATTACTTTAGTGCTTTGTTGCAAACAGGATGCATGTTTTGGTATATTTTTTATTCTGTAAAGGCTTCCTTCTTTTCACTCTGTTAATTAGTTAGTATTGTGGAGTAAGTATCGTGTTGTTGATCCATCCTCAGTTTTCTCCTATCACAGCCATGAAACTCTGTAACTGTTTTAAAGTCACCATTGGCCTCATGGTGAAATCCTTGAGCGGTTTCCTTCCTCTCCTACAAGGTACAGAGATGAGGTAGTCATTGAAAAATCATGTTAAACCCTATTATTGCACACAGAGTGAGTCCATGCAACTTATTGTGTGACTTGTTAAGCCACATTTTACTCCTGAACTTACTGAGGCTTGTCATAACAAAGGGGTTGAATACTTATTGACTCAAGACATTTCAACATTTCATGTTTAATAAATCTGTAACAATTTAGAAGAACATAATTCAACTTTGACATTATGGGGTATTGTGTGTAGGCCAGTGACCAAAAAATCTATATTTAATCCATTTTAAATGAAATCTGTAACAGGACAAAATGTAGAAACGTGAAGGGTGTGAATACTTTCTGAAGGCACTATATTTCCTTTAGTGTCATTTAATGAAAAAATGCTTTTGGTTTAGGAGACTTATGTTATATCGAATAGTCCTAAAATATTCACCATGTTCATTTCTGAAACAACTAATATTGCATATACTGTATATGTTTATATCAGAGCCAACTTAGGTGCACACTGCCACCTTACCACCCCGACACAGATTCAAACACAGCTCTGATGATTATAACCATGTTTACATCTAGACATTATTCTGAAGCCCACCAGGCACCAGAATAATGGATAGTCCATATGAATGACAAACTCATATACGGTATGTGTCTGTGATATCATCTTGAGTTGAACTTAGGTAATGCAAGTGAGTAAATTGATCTAAAAAGGAACATTTGTAAATAAAAAAGGGACATTGTACAGACAACTTCATTATGTACAAGGCCACAACATTCACTTGCAGTGTTGCTCTATGTTTTGGTGATTGTGGGTAATTTGGCTCATCGTGAATTTCGTAAATCTTGGGTTATTGAACTTAATACCCTTCGTTCTTACAGTGGTAAACGGTCAGTAATTCTAATAACCGGCAAAGTCAGCCCTTCCAACGTGGAATTGGCTGGTCAGACTACTGAAAGTACCATTTGAGGGGTAGAGTATGCAACCTACTGTAAAAAATAACTAACAAAATATAATTTGGCCGTCATGTTGTCTAAGCCTTTAACTTATTTTGAATTTACTTGATTATTATGAGTTACACAAACAAAGAAATCTAAGTTGAAACTTTGTTGAATTTAATAAATCAGGCCAGCCTACCATTTTTCCTAGGATAGCTACTGCAGCAAGAGAGTGAAGGAGAGGTTGCTAACTAAGTGTACGTAACTTTTGCTAGCCAGCTAACTAACTTTGGTACCTGGGGTGAAACAATGAAGCTCTTTTAGTTAGGTAGCTCCTGCAGCGCTCTTTGCTACCTAACATAACGCTGCATCCAAAACTCATAGATCTCCAAAACTGGTAAGGTGGCTTCAATAATGTTGATATTTGTGATCTGTCCCCTTTCCAAACGTATTGCATTATATTTACTGAACTTATTTATGGATTCAACTTCAATTCTTTGTCATTGAATCTAATTACAGATTATCTCAACATTTTGAATGCCGGTGACACCATGTCCCTTTGTCAAATGATGCATGTCTGATTAAAATGAAAGAGTGATCTTTGTAAAGGAGTGGTTTACCATGTACAGTACATGTTTACAGGTTAGTGGTTTACCATGTACAGTACATGTTTACAGGTTAGTGGTTTACCATGTACAGTACATGTTTACAGGTTAGTGGTTTACCATGTACAATACATGTTTACAGGTTAGTGGTTTACCATGTACAGTACATGTTTACAGGTTAGTGGTTTACCATGTACAGTACATGTTTACAGGTTAGTGGTTTACCATGTACAGTACATGTTTACAGGTTAGTGGTTTACCATGTACAGTACATGTTTACAGGTTAGTGGTTTACCATATACAGTACATGTTTACAGGTTAGTGGTTTACCATGTACAGTACATGTTTACAGGTTAGTGGTTTACCATGTACAGTACATGTTTACAGGTTAGTGGTTTACCATGTACAGTACATGTTTACAGGTTAGTGGTTTACCATGTACAGTACATGTTTACAGGTTAGTGGTTTACCATATACAGTACATGTTTACAGGTTAGTGGTTTACCATGTACAGTACATGTTTACAGGTTAGTGGTTTACCATGTACAGTACATGTTTACAGGTTAGTGGTTTACCATGTACAGTACATGTTTACAGGTTAGTGGTTTACCATGTACAGTACATGTTTACAGGTTAGTGGTTTACCATGTACAGTACATGTTTACAGGTTAGTGGTTTACCATGTACAGTACATGTTTACAGGTTAGTGCTGTAGCCTTCTAAAACTATAACCAGCACCATTCACTTAGAAAGTGGATTACATCACAATCTGTCAAATGTAAACACGACTGCAGACACCTTATCATTTTTGGAGGCGTGTTCTTGACACAACAGCATTACAGTAGCTAGTAAAAGAGTTTAGGAGTGTCTGTTAACAATCTGTAAATAACTTTGGCTAGCTGGCTAACTAGTTCACTTATTTAGGCCAAAACAGTTCACTTATTTACAGCTAGTTAGCTATCTCACCGTTCTTTGCTATCAAATGTAATGTTACCCCCAAAACTGGTGTCTTCACTAATGCTTCCATTTTCCTCTTTGTGACATGTCCACGTTCCAAGCCTATTAGCTCATGGCAGATACCAGACCTTACCAAGCCTATTAGCTCATGGCAGACACCAGACCTTACCAAGCCTATTAGCTCATGGCAGACACCAGACCTTACCAAGCCTATCAGCTCATGGCAGACACCAGACCTTACCAAGCCTATCAGCTCATGGCAGACACCAGACCTTACCAAGCCTATTAGCTCATGGCAGATACCAGACCTTACCAAGCCTATTAGCTCATGGCAGACACCAGACCTTATGCACTTGTCTTACTAATTGGTTCCTTTTGATTGATGAGATGGTTGTTGTGCTCTGTTTTAAAGAACTAGGACACATCAGGAATAATTACAAATTTAACACTTTATTAAGTTAAAGTAAAAAGTTGTGATTTTAACAGGAATCAGTGATACGTCTAACCGACATGAATCTATTCATGGAGCTGTTTCCCATCTCTCTGAGGTTCCTGTACTCTCCAGGCCTCATGTACATCTGCCTGCCTCTGAAGTGGGGCTGCTCGTACATGAGCCAGTGGCCCTCCATCACGTTGCAGGACTGGCAGTCGGACATGCGGTAACGATCCTGGATGGAGTCACAGTCGTCCATCAGCTCGTGCATCTGGCCTCCGAAGTTCTCCCTCTCGTACATCCTCATTCTGAACTGGCCCCTATACTGTTGATAAAATTAACAGGTCAGACAGATATGGAACTACTGGAGATCCATCTACTGTGCTCATACATTTAAATGTCAAATCTTGTTGATGACACGAGTTCACGACCCTTGCTGTTGAAACTATCTGCATCAGCTAAGAAGCAGCTACACACTCCATTACTTACACTGGGGATGTTACGACAGGACCTGATGCAGTCGCTCATGGTCATACCCATCAGACGCTGGTTGTCGGGGTACTCTCCTCTCCTAACCATCATCTGGTGACCCATGAAGTTGGGGCGCTCATAGACCATGAAGCAGCCACTCTCCACCCTGCAGGAGTTGCACCTGCTCAGGTAGGAGGTCACCTCAGCGCAGTCATTGCTGGTCTCATAGGAACGACCCTGGAAGTTCTTGTCCTCGTAGAAGATGATCTACACAGACAATCACACAGTTAGTGTTCGATATGTTGAAATTAGTGCACTAATGCTCATTTGATTAGCAATGCCTTGTGTTTCCGATCCGACAGTCTTCTTTGGATGCAGGGCTGCTTGAATAGACCCAGAGAGATAGGCATGGAGGAAGACTTGCAGTGGCACTTACCTTGCCCATGGTCATGGTGATGGTGATCCAATCTCTTATCCAATTTCAGATGGAATGCTGGACCATCAACCTCATGTCCCTTTTATACCTTGGACTGCATTCACATCTCCATATTTATTGTTCTAGAACTCCATGAGTCATCATTCTATATTGTTGTGCAAGCCAGTCCTATAGTGCCACGTAGTGAATGCCACTTTTCTAACTATGTCACGGGGGGGTAAAATAGAGGATCATGTTTATTTCCAGCTAACCCTAGCTACCCTAATACTAGCTGAATTAGTATATCAGTATTTTATCAAATATTCCAGATACATTGAGATGGAACTGAGATGGAATTCAATGTATATTGTAGCATTATTTTATTGTGAGGTATTATTTGGTTGGATATTTTTTTTTATGGCACTATGTACACTACTGGTCAAAAGTTTTAGAACACGTACTCATTCAAGGGTTTTTCTTTATTTTTACTATTTTCTACATTGTAGAATAATAGTGAAGATGTCAAAACTATGAAATAACACATGGAATAATGTAGTAACCAAAAAAGTGTTAAACAAATCAAAATATATTTTATATTTGAGATTCTTCAAATAGCAACCTTATGTATTGATGACAGCTTTGCACACTCTTAGCATTCTCTCAATCAGCTTCATCTGGAATGCTTTTACAACAATCTTGAAAGAGTTCCAACATACCCTGAGCACTTGTTGGCTGCTTTCCCTTCACTCTGCGGTCAGACTCATCCCAGACCATCTCAATTTGGTTGAGGGCTGGGGATTGCGGAGGCCAGGTCATCTGATGCAGCACTCCATCACTCTCCTTCTGAGTAAAATAGCCCTTATACAGCCTGGAGGTGTGGTGGGTCATTGTCCTGTTGAAAAATAAATGATAGTCCCAAACCAGATGGGATGACGGATTGGTGCAGAATGCTGTGGTAGACATGCTGGTTAAGAGTGCCTTGAATTCTAAATAAATCACAGACAGTGTCACCAGCAAAGCACCCCCACACCATAACACCTCCTCCTCCATGCTTTACGGTGGGAAATACACATGCAGAGATCATCCGTTCACCCCCATCGCGTCTCACAAAGACACGGCGGTTGGAACCAAAGATCTCCAATTTGGACTCATCAGACCAAAGGACAAATTTCCACCGGTCTAACGTCCATTGCTCGTGTTTCTTGGCACAAGCAACTCTCTTCTTCTTCTTAATTTCCTTTAGTAGTGGTTTCTTTGCAGCAATTCAACCATGAAGGCCTGATTCACAGTCTCCTCTGAACAGTTGATGTTGAGATGTGTCTGTTACTTGAACTGTACAAACCATTTATTTGGGCTGCAATTTCTGAGGATGGTAAAACTAATGAACTTATCCTCTGCATCAGAGGTAACTCTTGGTCTTCCATTCCTGTGGCGGTCCTCATGAGAGCCAGTTTCATCATAGCGCTTGATGGTTTTTGCGACTGCACTTGAAGAAACTTTCAAAGTTCTTGACATTTTCCTTATTGACTGACCTTCATGTCTTAAAGTAAGGATGGACTGTCGTTTCTCTTTGCTTATTTGAGCTGTTCTTGCTATAATATGGACTTGGTCTTTTACCAAATAGGGCTATCTTCTGTATACCCCCCTACCTTGTCACAACAAAACGGATTGGCTCAAATGCAATAAGAAGGAAAGAAATTCCACAAATTAACTTTTAAGAAGGCACACTGTTAATTGAAATGCATTCCAGGTGACTACCTCATGAAGCTGGTTGAGAGAATGCCAAAAGTGTGGCTATTTGAAGAATATAAAATATATTTAGATTTTCTTTGGTTACTACATGATTCCATGTGTGTTATTTCATAATTTTGATCTCTTCATTATTATTCTACAATGTAGAAAATAGTAAAAATAAAGAAAAACCCTTGAATCAATAGGTGCTCTAAAACAGTAGTGTATGTATTTCTAAAATGTAGGAAATCAGTAGTGTTGTATTAATTCATTATTTACCTGATAATTACTTTGTTCTCTGATTCTTATTTTTTGTTATTTTGAGAAGAACCAGAAAGTTGACTCAGTGTGACCAAGTTCACTAAGTCGGACCAAGTTCACTGAGTGGGACCAAGTTCAGTTACTGTTACCAAGTTCCCTAAGTGGGACCAAGTTCACTTAGGGTGACCAAGTTCACTTAGTGTGACCAAGTTCACTTAGTGAGTCCAAATTCACTGTGACCAAGTTCACTTAGTGGGACAAAGTTCACTAAGTGTGACCAAGTTCACTAGTAAATATACTGTAACTGCATTTTGACCTGGTAAAGTACCATCTAGCATAATCACCCAAACTGAAGAATATGCCATGTTCTATTTCTGGTGAGAACAATACATGTCATGGCCCCCATGCTGCATTCAGCATCCAATAATAACTAATTGAGATGTGCTGTGTAAAATGTATACAAGCCCCACGTGGGCCTTGTGATGACTCATGCTATTTAGCACAAAGGTGTGCAAGGTGCCCTGTGGACCCAATGTCAACATAAAAGTGCCACTGGATCGACACAACACACCGTGTCTTCTGCGTGTCATCTAATCAAGCTTCACCATCAAGTTAAACCACCGTAACCATGACCAGGGTAATACAGAGCAGCGGATTTTTATTCACTATAAGAGCTGGCCATTGAGATATGAATATAGTGTCTTGCATAGCAGCTATAACCACAAAATCCTAATCCAAATAATATCAATCTGTGAGAATAAAGCAAAGTTTTTCAGCTAAATAATGCTAAACTATTTGTTTTATTAAAATAATATAGAGTTATTATATGACATCATGCCGTTGATATGCATTATATACAGTTAAGAATTTATAATTATGTTTTTAATTATTAATAGTAATGACAAATTAATCACAATCAATTAATAATGATTAACTATATTAATTATGTAAAACATTCAAAATCATAGCCTTTATAATCGTCTCAACATTGGTGAAGAGGTCATAGGTTAAATCATTTCTTAATCAAATCACCCTCTCAGATCATCTTCTACGAGGACAGGAACTTCCAGGGTCGCAGCTATGAGACCAGCAGCGACTGCCCCGACCTCAACATGTACCTAAACCGCTGCCAGTCGGTCAGGGTGGAAATGGGCTGCTTCGTCATCTACGACCGCTCCAACTTCATGGGCAACCAGATGTTCCTGAAGAGGGGAGAGTACTCCGACTTCCAGCGTATGGGCTCCATGATGGGCATGGGGGATATGACCATGCTGGAGTCCATCCGTTCCTGCCGCATGATCCCAATGGTAAGACGTCCACAGTTGGAGTTCCACCATCTCCTTGTGTTTGATGATGACATGATTATATTTATGATATGGTTCATGCTATTTCTCTTCATATAAAGAGTGCATTTTTATATTTTTGAGTAGCTAGATGTTCGTGAATGGTGATGAAGTTTGAGTTACTAGGACTCTGTACATCTAATACTTGACGTGCTTTTCACCTGGGTCGTGTTCAGCAGGGCACACCGTAGCCAAACGTTTTGTAACAGAAAACAAAAATATGTCTTCTAATTGAACAAGTTTCGGTATTATCTAAACAGTTTGTCCCTAATGAACGTGGGCCTCTATTACTGTAGAAGTCAGCTGACAAGCAATGATAAATGTAATACTGGAAGCATAGAGTACACACACGGTAGTAACTGTCAATGTTCTCTCTCCCCAACAGCACCGGGGACAGTTCAGAATGAGGCTGTACGAGAGGGAGAGCTTCAGAGGCCAGATGCACGAGCTGATGGAAGACTGCGAGTCCATCCAGGAGCGCTTCCGCATGTCCGAGATGCAGTCCTGCAACGTGATGGACGGCCACTGGCTCATGTACGAGCAGCCCCACTTCAGAGGCAGGATGATGTATGTGAGGCCTGGAGAGTACAGGAGTATCAGAGACATGGGCATGAGCACCATGATGAGAGTTCACTCCATCAGAAGGATCATGGATGCCTGTGAGGGTCAGCGGCATTGATGCCTGAGATTCCTGCTGACCTGACATCGAAAAAGGCTGCTAAAAGTCACAATTGTCATTGAATGAAATAAAACTCTTATTTTGAAGTACCTGTTCTCTTCTCTTTTTTCTATCAAATCTAATCTACCCATGGTATTTAAATTACACTGGTTTATTCTGACAGATTAATGTCTGGAGAGGGATTTCAAATGGTCTGAAAGAAAAAAAGTAATATAATTTGATTTTGATACATCAAATGTGCACAGAACATTCATTTACCAATAGCAAAAAAAAAATATATATATATATGCATTTTCTCACTGCCTCAATTGAACCAAATTGAACCCATGTTACAGTACATCAGAAATGATATACAGTACATCACATTATATTACTCAGAAAGCCTGATGTACTGTAACCTCCAGTTTCTCAAACTTATTTTGCAGCAAACTAATCCTTATTGTCAACTGTTAGCATTACGCTAGTTTACATTTCTCCACAGTATAATGTATAACCAATGGACAATGGACTAGTTTAGAGACATGAGAGAAGTGATGTATAATCAATGAACTGGTTTAGAGAAGTAATGTATAACCAATGAACTGGTTTAGAGACATGAGAGAAGTGATGTATTATCAATGAACTGGTTTAGAGAAGTGATGTATAAGGTAGCCTAGTAGCCTAGTGGTTAGCAGGTAGCCTAGTGGTTAGAGCAATGGGACAGTAACCAAAAGGTTTCTGGATCGAATCCCCTGACAAGGTAAAAATATGTAGTTCTGAGCAAGGCACTTAACCCACTGTTCCCTGGGTGCCAAATACGTGGATGTCGAATATGGCAGCCCCCTGCACCTCTGATTCAGAGGGGTTGGGTTAAATGTGGAGTTGAATGCTTTCAGTTGTACAACTGACTAGGTATCCCCCCGTTCCTAACCAATGAACTGGTTTAGAGAAGTAATGTATAACCAATGAACTGGGATAGAGAAGTAATGTATAACCAATGAACTGGTTTAGAGACGTTAGAGAAGTAATGTGTAACCAATGAACTGGTTTAGAGATGTAATGTATAACCAATGAACTGGTTTAGAGATGTTAGAGAAGTAATGTATAACCAATGAACTGGTTTAGAGACGTTAGAGAAGTAATGTGTAACCAATGAACTGGTTTAGAGATGTAATGTATAACCAATGAACTGGTTTAGAGATGTTAGAGAAGTAATGTATAACCAATGAACTGGTTTAGAGATGTTAGAGAAGTAATGTATAACTAATGAACTGGTTTAGAGAAGTAATGTATAACCAATGAACTGGGATAGAGATGTAATGTATAACTAATGAACTGGTTTAGAGAAGTAATGTATAACTAATGAACTGGTTTAGATAAGTAATGTATAACCAATGAACTGGTTTAGAGATGTTAGAGAAGTAATGTATAACCAATGAACTGGTTTAGAGAAGTAATGTATAACTAATGAACTGGTTTAGAGAAGTAATGTATAACCAATGAACTGGTTTAGAGAAGTAATGTATAACCAATGAACTGGGTTTTGTCCAACATGTCTCTGGACCTACTCACTGCCACAGTCATACTCTGGACCTAGTTTTGTCCCATGGAATAAATGTTGTGGATCTTAATGTTTTTCCTCATAATCCTGGATTATCGGACCACCATTTTATTGCGTTTACAATTGCAACAAATAATCTGCTCAGACCCCAACCAAGGAAGATTAAAAGTCGTGCTATAAATTCTCAGACAACCCAAAGATTCCTTGATGCCCTTCCAGACTCCCTCTGCCTACCCAAGGACGTCAGAGGACAAGAATCAGTTAACCACCTAACCGAGGAACTCAATTTAACCTTGCGCAATACCCTAGATGCAGTTGCACCCCTAAAAATTAAAAACATTAGTCATGAGAAACTAGCTCCCTGGTATACAGAAAATACACGAGCTCTGAAGCAAGCTTCCAGAAAATTGGAACGGAAATGGCGCCACACTAAACTGGAAGTCTTCCGACTAGCTTGGAAAGACAGTACCGTGCAGTATCGAAGAGCCCTCACTGCTGCACGATCATCCTATTTTTCCAACTTAATTGAGGAAAATAAGAACAATCCGAAATTTCTTTTTGACACTGTCGCAAAGCTAACTAAAAAGCAGCATTCGCAAATGGAGGATGGCTTTCACTTCAGCAGTAATAAATTTATGAACTTCTTTGAGGAAAAGATCATGATCATTAGAAAGCAAATTACGGACTCCTCTTTAAATCTGGGTATTCCTCCAGGGCTCCATTGTCCTGAGTCTGCACAACTCTGCCAGGACCTAGGATCAAGGGAGATACTAAAGTGTTTTAGTACTATATCTCTTGACATAATGATGAAAATAATCATGGCCTCCAAACCCTCAAGCTGCATACTGGACCCTATTCCAACTAAACTACTGAAAGAGCTGCTTCCTGTGCTTGGCCCTCCTATGTTGAACATAATAAACGGCTCTCTATCCACCGGATGTGTACCAAGCTCACTAAAAGTGGCAGTAATAAAGCCTCTCTTGAAAAAGCCGAATCTTGACCCAGAAATTATAAAAAACTATCGGCCTATATCGAATCTTCCATTCCTCTCAAAAATTTTAGAAAAAGTTGTTGCGCAGCAACTCACTGCCTTCCTGAAGACAAACAATGTATACGAAACGCTTCAGTCTGGTTTTAGACCCCATCATAGCACTGAGACTGCACTTGTGAAGGTGGTAAATGACCTTTTAATGACGTCAGACCGAGGCTCTGCATCTGTCCTCATGCTCCTAGATCTTAGTGCCGCTTTTGATACCATCGATCACCACATTCTTTTGGAGAGATTGGAAACCCAAATTGGTCTACATGGACAAGTTCTGGCCTGGTTTAGATCTTATCTGTCGGAAAGATATCAGTTTGTCTCTGTGAATGGTTCGTCCTCTGACAAATCAATTGTAAATTTCGGTGTTCCTCAAGGTTCCGTTCTAGGACCACTATTGTTTTCACTATATATTTTACCTCTTGGGGATGTCATTCGAAAACATAATGTTAAATTTCACTGCTATGCGGACGACACACAGCTGTACATTTCAATGAAACATGGTGAAGCCCCAAAATTGCCCTCGCTAGAAGCCTGTGTTTCAGACATAAGGAAGTGGATGGCTGCAAATGTTCTACTTTTAAACTCGGACAAAACAGAGATGCTTGTCCTAGGTCACAAGAAACAAAGAGATCTTCTGTTGAATCTGACAATTAATCTGGATGGTTGTACAGTCGTCTCAAATAAAACTGTGAAGGACCTCGGCGTTACTCTGGACCCTGATCTCTCTTTTGAAGAACATATCAAGACTGCTTCAAGGACAGCTTTTTTCCATCTACGTAACATTGCAAAAATCAGAAACTTTCTGTCCAAAAATGACGCAGAAAAATTAATCCATGCTTTTGTTACTTCTAGGCTCGACTACTGCAATGCTCTACTTTCCGGCTACCCGGATAAAGCACTAAACAAACTTCAGTTAGTGCTAAATACGGCTGCTAGAATCCTGACTAGAACCAAAAAATTTGATCATATTACTCCAGTGCTAGCCTCCCTACACTGGCTTCCTGTTAAGGCAAGGGCTGATTTCAAGGTTTTACTGCTAACCTACAAAGCATTACATGGGCTTGCTCCTACCTATCTTTCCGATTTGGTCCTGCCGTACATACCTACACGTACGCTACGGTCACAAGACGCAGGCCTCCTAATTGTCCCTAGAATTTCTAAGCAAACGGCTGGAGGTAGGGCTTTCTCCTATAGAGCTCCATTTTTATGGAATGGTCTGCCTACCCATGTGAGAGACGCAGACTCAGTCTCAACCTTTAAGTCTTTACTGAAGACTTATCTCTTCAGTAGGTCCTATGATTAAGTATAGTCTGGCCCAGGAGTGTGAAGGTGAACGGAAAGGCTGGAGCAACGAACCGCCCTTGCTGTCTCTGCCTTGTCGGTTCCCCTCTTCCCACTGGGATTCTCTGCCTCTAACCCTTTTACAGGGGCTGAGTCACTGACTTACTGGTGTTCTTCCATGCCGTCCATGGGAGGGGTGCGTCACTTGAGTAGGTTGAGCCACTGACGTGGTCTTCCTGTCTGGGTTGGCGCCCCCCCTTGGGTTGTGCCGTGGCGGAGATCTTTGTGGGCTATACTCGGCCTTGTCTTCGGACGGTAAGTTGGTGGTTGTAGATATCCCTCTAGTGGTGTGGGGGCTGTGCTTTGGCAAAGTGGGTGGGGTTATATCCTGCCTGTTTGGCCCTGTCCGGGGGTATCATCGGATGGGGCCACAGTGTCTTCTGATCCCTCCTGTCTCAGCCTCCAGTATTTATGCTGCAGTAGTTTATGTGTCGGGGGGCTAGGGTCAGTCTGTTACATCTGGAGTATTCTCTTGTCTTATCCGGTGTCCTGTGTGAATGTAAATATGCTCTCTCTAATTCTCTCTTTCTCTCTTTCTTTCTTTCTCTCGGAGGACCTGAGCCCTAGGACCATGCCTCAGGACTACCTGGCATGATGACTCCTTGCTGTCCCCAGTCCACCTGGCCATGCTGCTGCTCCAGTTTCAACTGTTCTGCCTGCGGCTACGGAACCCTGACCTGTTCACCGGACGTCCTTGTTGCACCCTCGACAATTACTATGATTATTATTATTTGACCATGCTGGTCATTTACGAACATTTTAACATCTTGACCATGTTCTGTTATAATATCCACCCGGCACAGCCAGAAGAGGACTGGCCACCCCTCATAGCCTGGTTCCTCTCTAGGTTTCTTCCTAGGTTTTTGGCCTTTCTCAGGAGTTTTTCCTAGGGAGTTTTTCCCAGCCACCGTGCTTCTTTCACATGCATTGCTTGCTGTTTGGGGTTTTAGGCTGGGTTTCTGTACAGCACTTTGAGATTTCAGCTGATGTACGAAGGGCTATATAAATAAATTTGATTTGATTTGATTTGGTTTAGAGAAGTAATGTATAACTAATGAACTGGTTTAGAGATGTTAGAGAAGTAATGTATAACCAATGAACTGGGATAGAGAAGTAATGTATAACCAATGAACTGGTTTAGAGACGTTAGAGAAGTAATGTATAACCAATGAACTGGTTTAGAGAAGTAATGTATAACCAATGAACTGATTTAGAGATGTTAGAGAAGTAATGTATAACCAATGAACTGGTTTAGAGACGTTAGAGAAGTAATGTGTAACTAATGAACTGGTTTAGAGACGTTAGAGAAGTAATGTATAACCAATGGACTGTGGACTGGTTTAAAGAAGTCAGAGGAATTAGACCTTCCATGACCTCTGGTGGCTGATAATATTTTGTCAGAGGAACTCTTTGAAGAACATCTTCTGCATTGGGGTTTGAATTGGACATAATTTTTGTTCATAATAATAGTTCATAAATGTGGACTGTATGTGAGCATCAAATGTGCAGCATGGATATGTATCCCTTTTTCTGTTGTTGTTTTTTGGGGGGTGTTTTCTGACACATTTCTCTTTTAATAGTTTCAACTGTATTCTTTGTGGCATGATACATTTTTGCAGTGACATCACAATGCAAATGTATGCCATTACAGTACATAAGAACCAGACAGCGGTATACCGCTCTATGCCACTTCATGTTGCTTGGTCAGGGATTCTTCACAATGGGGCCACCCATTTCACTAAACACAATAGATGTATTATAAAAGTAAGGTATTAGATAGGGGTCAGGCGTACAGTACATTGTGGCTATTCAATTTCAGAACAGATCAAAGTGTATAGTTGCCTACCTGCTTACATAATTCATGTATTGCAGTCATCTGCTTTCTTTATGCCTATGCAGGTACACACACACACTTATGCACACAATCACACACACACACACACACACACACACACACACACACACACACACACACACACACACACACACACACACACACACACACACACACAGCACAACACACAGACAGACACACACACTCTCTTGCACGTTGAGCGCCAAAAGGCAACCACAAAACCAACCCTATAGGAACAATTTAACATAAAGTGTTACCCTATAGGAACAACTTAATGTAAAGTGTTACCCTATAGGAACAACTTAATGTAAAGGGTTACCCTATAGGAACAATTTAACATAAAGGGTTACCCTATAGGAACAATTTAACATAAAGTGTTACCCTATAGGAACAATTTCACATAAAGTATTACCCTATAGGAACAATTTCACATAAAGTATTACCCTATAGGAACAACTTAATGTAAAGGGTTACCCTATAGGAACAACTTAATGTAAAGTGTTACCCTATAGGAACAATTTAACATAAAGTGTTACCCTATAGGAACAATTTCACATAAAGTATTACCCTATAGGAACAACTTAATGTAAAGGGTTACCCTATAGGAACAACTTAATGTAAAGTGTTACCCTATAGGAACAACTTAATGTAAAGTGTTACCCTATAGGAACAATTTAACATAAAGGGTTACCCTATAGGAACAACTTAATGTAAAGTGTTACCCTATAGGAACAACTTAATGTAAAGTGTTACCCTATAGGAACAATTTAACATAAAGGGTTACCCTATAGGAACAACTTAATGTAAAGTGTTACCCTATAGGAACAATTTAACATAAAGTGTTACCCTATAGGAACAACTTCATGTAAAGGGTTACCCTATAGGAACAATTTAACATAAAGGGTTACCCTATAGGAACAACTTAATGTAAAGTGTTACCCTATAGGAACAATTTAACATAAAGTGTTACCCTATAGGAACAACTTCATGTAAAGGGTTACCCTATAGGAACAATTTAACATAAAGGGTTACCCTATAGGAACAACTTAACATAAAGTGTTACCCTATAGGAACAACTTAATATAAAGTATTACCCTATAGGAACAACTTAATGTAAAGTGTTACCCTATAGGAACAACTTAATGTAAAGTGTTACCCTATAGGAACAACTTAATGTAAAGGGTTACCCTATAGGAACAATTTAACATAAAGGGTTACCCTATAGGAACAACTTAATGTAAAGTGTTACCCTATAGGAACAACTTAATGTAAAGTGTTACCCTATAGGAACAACTTAATGTAAAGGGTTACCCTATAGGAACAATTTAACATAAAGGGTTACCCTATAGGAACAACTTAATGTAAAGTGTTACCCTATAGGAACAACTTAATGTAAAGTGTTACCCTATAGGAACAACTTAATGTAAAGGGTTACCCTATAGGAACAACTTAATGTAAAGGGTTACCCTATAGGAACAACTTAATGTAAAGTGTTACCCTATAGGAACAGCTTAATGTAAAGTGTTACCCTATTGAAACAACTTAATGTAAAATGTTACCCTATAGGGACAACTTCATATAAAGGGTTACCCTATAGGAACAACTTAATGTAAAGGGTTACCCTATAGGAACCCCTTAATGTAAAGTGTTACCCTATAGGAACAACTTAATGTAAAGTGTTACCCTATAGGAATAACTTAATATAAAGGGTTACCCTATAGAAACAACTTAATATAAAGTGTTACCCTATAGGAACAACTTAATGTAAAGTGTTACCCTATAGGAACAACTTAACATAAAGTATTACCCTATAGGAACAACTTAATGTAAAGTGTTACCCTATAGGAACAACTTAATGTAAAGTGTTACCCTATAGGAACAACTTAATGTAAAGTGTTACCCTATAGGAACAACTTAACATAAAGTATTACCCTATAGGAACAACTTAATGTAAAGGGTTACCCTATAGGAACAACTTAATGTAAAGTGTTACCCTATAGGAACAACTTAATGTAAAGGGTTACCCTATAGGAACAACTTAATGTAAAGTGTTACCCTATAGGAACAACTTAATGTAAAGTGTTACCCTATAGGAACAACTTAATGTAAAGGGTTACCCTATAGGAACAACTTAATGTAAAGGGTTACCCTATAGGAACAACTTAATGTAAAGTGTTACCCTATAGGAACAGCTTAATGTAAAGTGTTACCCTATTGAAACAACTTAATGTAAAATGTTACCCTATAGGGACAATTTCATATAAAGGGTTACCCTATAGGAACAACTTAATGTAAAGGGTTACCCTATAGGAACCCCTTAATGTAAAGTGTTACCCTATAGGAACAACTTAATGTAAAGTGTTACCCTATAGGAACAATTTAATGTAAAGGGTTACCCTATAGGAATAACTTAATATAAAGGGTTACCCTATAGAAACAACTTAATATAAAGTGTTACCCTATAGGAACAACTTAATGTAAAGTGTTACCCTGTAGGAACAACTTAGTATAAATTGTTACCCTATTGGAACAACTTAATGTAAAGTATTACCCTATAGAAACAACTTACTGTAAAGTATTACCCTACAGCAACAACTTAGTGTAAAGTGTTACCCTATAAAATAAACTTAATATAAAGTGTTACCCTATAAGATAAACGTAATATAATGTGTTACCCTATAAGATAAACTTAGTATACGCTTTTACCCTATAGGAGCAACTTAATATAAAGGTTTGATTCCTGCTGGGGCCACCCATACGACAATGTATGCACATATGACTGTAAGCTCTGGATATTACAATTTTATTTCATTAGGATGATGTACAGGTAACTGCACAGATAATGGAAACACTTGAGTAAATGAGGGATACAAAGTGTATTGAAAGTGTATTGAAAGTGTATTGAAAGCAGGTGCTTCCACACAGGTGTGGTTCCCATCATGCTTAGGATCATGCATACAAATGCTGGGCAGGCCATTATTTTGGTTTCCATGGCTATGCCCCCATAGGCTGACATTGCCCCATCCACAGGGCTCGAGTGGTCACTGAATGGTCTGATGAGCATGAAAACGATGTAAACCATATGCCATGGGTGATTCTGGAGCGGCACCTGAGACAGGAACACTTATGGGGGACTCTGGCGAGGCCCCTGAGACAGGAACACTTATGGGGGACTCTGGCGCGGCCCCTGAGACAGGAACACTTATGGGGGACTCTGGCGCGGCCCCTGAGACAGGAACACTTATGGGGGACTCTGGCACGGCCCCTGAGACAGTGTTTTCTGTCAAACTGTCACGTCCTGGCCAGTATATAAGGTTAATTGTTTTGTAGTTTGGTCAGGGCGTGACAGAGGGTATTTGTTTTATGTGGTTCAGGGTGGTGTGTTTGTTCAAAGGGGGTGTTTGATTTAGTATTTCCGGGGTTTTGGTTTATAGTCTATGTTTATGTATTTCTATGTCTAGTCTGGTGAGTGTGTTTCTATGTTGGTTAATTGGGGTTGGGACTCTCAGTTGAAGGCAGGTGTTGTCTATCTGCCTTTGATTGAGAGTCCCATATATAAGGGTGTGTTTGTGTTTGTGATTTGTGGGTGATTGTTCTGTGTTCAGCCCTAGGCTTTGCCAGACTGTTTGTTGTTCGTTTGTTTTCGTGTTTTGTTGTTTTGGAGTGTTCTTTTGATAGTAAAATAAAAGTCAAAATGAGCATACACGTACCTGCTGCATTTTGGTCCTCTTTCACCGACGACAGCCGTGACACAAACTAAATATCACAGTATCTTTCAATGATATTGAATGTAGCTACTGTACAAACACTTGCATAAAAAGTGCATGCACTTTTTAAATAACACTGAATTGGAATATTATATTGCTGAAACACTCAAGGAGCAATTCAAACAACCCCCATATTGCTTTTGATACTTTTTTTAATACTATTTTGATACTATGCAATATGCAATATAAATTGTAAGGTACACCTTTACCTACACCTTACCAACCACTTAAAGGTAAAATCAACTATCTTTTGGTATTTTTGTTCAATAGTCCACAGTTTGCATCATGATGATGTGGCCGGTGACACTGTACTTCTTGAAAGTCCAATATCTTGTAAACTTGACTGCTGACATGCAAAATATTTCGGGACTGTAATCAATAGTGGAATACCAAAATATCATTTTTGAGTGGAGGTTTCTTGTGTGCACTGCACAAACCTATTCCTAATGCAAATGAAATAGGCATGAACAGAGCCTATAAAAGTTAAATTACAATTAAAATAAAAAAATGAAGTGTTTTCCCCAAATGGTTAATTATGAGCACATCATTTACACAAATGTATTGTTGAAGCTAAATTAAAATCAGTCTATTTAAAAGAGACTATACAATACATCTAAAAGGAATCAGACCTAATCTAAACCCTTTTACCTTACAGAGCACTAAATGATAACTCTTTGCCGTGAGCGTAGAGTTGATGTATAGTACAGTACAGTGTTGCTCAGCTGACTCAGCGTTTTATACAATTGGGCGGTAGATTCTTCTGGAGCTACATCAAGCATAAAAGGCAGCACGCCAGTAGGGAGAACAACAGAAATCAAATAACTGTGACCATGAACGGAAAGGTACTGTAATGTGGGGCTGTGATCAAAGTCTGTGCACAGTGCTGAACTGTACGTCACCTGGCATTGGAACTATGAATCTAGGATGCATCAGAGCCCATTTCCAATGGGAAATATATCCTTGATGTGTGTGTTTTTAGATTCAGAACACTATGATAACTACAGATGACTTATAATGACTTATAATTATAATCATGGTTGCATGATTTTGTCAGACACATTAAAACTATTATGTAGAATCATTTCTGAACGGGATAGAATGTATGAGTTTTTGCACATCAAAATCAATTGGTTTCACGTCATGATGTTTAGACCTTCAACGCATACTTTCTTTCTCCAGATCATCTTCTACGAGGACAAGAACTTCCAGGGCTGCTCCTATGAGTGCAGCAGCGACTGCTCCGAGCTCTCCTCTCACCTGAACAGGTGCAACTCGTGCAGGGTGGAGAGTGGCATGTTCATGGTGTACGACCGGCCCAACTACATGGGCCACCAGTACTTCCTGAGGAGGGGAGAGTACCCTGAGCACCAGCACATGATGGGCTTCAACGACTGCATCAGGTCTTGTCGTATGATCCCCCAGGTAAGCAGCTCTGCAGACAGAGCACAACAGACCACAACTATTCACAACCACACCACAATGACCACAATCATCGATGCCATAAAACTATCTTACACTCCAAAATCGAAGACTGTCTAATGTTTTCACACCTCAAATGTAATCTTATGCCATTGGTTGTGTAGATCCAGCTATATGCCTCAACTGCAAATGAATGAAGAAGATAACAATTATACCGTATGGTGCTTATCTTTTTCATTCATTTTAGATTGTGGCATATTGCATTGTATGCCATCCTATCAACCAAGTTCATCCTATTCAGTTAATAGATGCGTGAAATGTGTTATTTTCTTTCCAATAGCACATGGGCCAGTTCAGGATGAGGATCTACGAGAAGGAGAACTTCGGAGGCCAGATGCACGAGGTGATGGACGACTGTGACTCTATCCAGGAGCGTTACCATATGCCCGAGATGCAGTCCTGCAACGTGATGGACGGCCACTGGGTCATGTACGAGCAGCCCCAATTCAGAGGCATGCAGACCTACCTGAGGCCTGGAGAGTACAGGAACACAAGAGAGATGGGAATGGGAAATGATGAAATGAAGTTCCAGTCCATGAGGCGCATCAGCGGCGATGCTGCCTTTTAAATGTGCTGTCTTTAAAGAGCGCAATGACTTTTTAATAAATATTTTAAACCTTCATTTTTTGCAGCGATTTTCTTACCTTATTTCCACAAACCACTGCACTGTAAATTACTGTTATATCAATATAATACCACTAAAAAGCCACTATAAGCAACTATTATACTGCAACCACTATAAATACTAATATCAGCTGTAATGTATGTAAACACAATGTAAACAAAAATGTCCCTTTTTCCCCAAATTCTATAATCCTTATATTTAGTCTTCCCTGTGGCTCAGTTGGTAGAGCATGGTTTGTGCAACGCCAGGGTTGTGGATTCAATTCCAACGGGGGGCCAGTACAAAAAAAAATGTATGAAATGCTAAATGAGTAAAATGTAGTCTTAAAAAACCTCTAGCCTATTCTAGGCACTTGACACTGCCTTGTGTATGGGTGTTTTAGACAAGATAAGCTCTTAACACCGGAATCCTGCCGACTACACCAAATGAGGATTTAAATAAGACTACACCACTTTTTTGTAAAAGGCAAGGAAGGTCCTCTAATTAACTAAAAAGATGAAGCATGGAAATCAGACAGGTGCTCAAGTTATCAATTGTTTTGTTTACTTTGAGGAACTTCAGCTTTGAGGAGCTTCAGCTTTGAGGAATTTCAGCTTTGAGGAACTTCAGCTTTGAGGAGCTTCAGCTTTGAGGAACTTCAGCTTTGAGGAACTTCAGCTTTGAGGAGCTTCAGCTTTGAGGAACTTCAGCTTTGAGGAGCTTCGGCTTTGAGGAGCTTCAGCTTTGAAAGCTCAGCTCAGCACATCATACTGTCCTTACTCAGACATAATCAAGCATGTTGCTGCTATAATAAAAATAAGGACATTTCACACTCACAAATTCAACTCTTAAGAAGTAGTGACAACTTGTCACAACCCTTCACACTACACAGTGGCATGCCATATTTATCAAACCACTTCCCACTTCCATCCTCCAAAACTGTAACATTACCATAATACAAACCACAAACTCATCAAATAGAATATGTGTAATCATTTCCATGAGGCATACATAACTCCTTATAAGTGCCTTAGTAATGCCTTATAATAAACTTATAGTGCCTTATAATACTCGCTATAAGATATAATAATTTATCATAAGTAGTTATAGCTTTCTTACAATACATTACTATAATACATTATCAGCCTAAAAAGCATCATGCATTATAGACCTACCTAAAATGCTCTGTCACAGACCTGCTGTTTTCAACTCTCTAGAGACAGCAGGAGCAGTAGAGATACTCTGAATGATCTGCTATGAAAAGCCAAATGACATTTACTCCTGAGGTGCTGACCTGTTGCACCCTCGTCAACCACTGTGAATATTATTATTTGACCCTGCTGGTTATCTATGAACATTTGAACATCTTGGCCATGTTCTGTTATGGTCTCCACCCGGCACAGCCAGAAGAGGACTGGCCACCCCTCATAGCCTGGTTCCTCTCTAGGTTTCTTCCTAGGTTCTGGCCTTTCTAGGGAGTTTTTCCAAGCTACCGTGCTTCTAAACCTGCATTGCTTGCTGTTTGGGGTTTTAGGCTGGGTTTCTGTACAGCACTTTGTGACATCAGCTGATGTAAGAAGGGCTTTATAAATACATTCGATTGATTGATTGATACTTAACAGCATTAATGTGAACTGAGCATGATTTATAACATCAGCCTTTTGGTATTTAAAACCGGCCATTACTCCTGCTCCAAGAAAACTAGCTAGCTAGCTCGATCCCTGGATGTTGGAAGGTGCAGCTAGAGTAGAGTAGCTACAGTTTATCTAGCTACAGCTTATGTCATCTTTAACTCTGCATTGTTGGAAATTGACCCGTAAGCATTTCACTGTTAGTCTACACCAAAAATTGGATTCGATTTTGATTCACTTTGATTAGACTATTTGAGTGAGTCGCTAGCTACATTTTAGTGGCACGAGGTATTTGCAAACAGCACAACATTGTGTGATTAGCTACGAGCTAGTTAGCTAACAAGCTGGCTAAGGTAGAAATGTCTGAGCTGCTAGCCAACACTGTGTTGTATTTACCCAAGTTAGCAGGACTAGGTAGCTAACGTTAGTTAGCAACAAATATTTGGAAAAGCTAGGCACCTGCCGACACTTACCTAGCTAGTTAGCTAACTGTTTGCTAGGAACACAGCTGACTGTGAAGATTGCTAATAAGCTAGTAGAGGCTGAAGACATGACTGATGCTAAACATATAATTATCAAGCTAGCCGAGTCAAATTCATCTTTGACCTAAATATAACACTAATATGTAGCTAGCACGAAATGTGAGTGTTCTTTGCTAGATTTTCACATTCTTGCAATGATATAATGCATTTTATGCTCTCTGGGCTTATAACGCATTATATGTATTATCAGGATGGATAAGTACTTATGAACAATTAGTAAGTATTATACAACTCTTTGTATTATAAGACATTACATATGCACTTATAAGGCATTATATGTATGCATCATATGAAATATTAACAAATATGTTTTTACACACATGACATCTACCAAAACAATAACCTATTTTTTTAATTTAATAAACACATTTTCAAATGTCAGTCAGATCACTCAATCAAATCTAAATTATTTAAATCAATGGAGGTGACTGGAATACTGTGACTAAAGGAATAGTACATATCTGGCATAATCAGGAAGTGAGGCATGTCCAGGAAGAAGGAAAGTGGATCCTGAGGAGAATAACAAGCTCACCTTGCCTAAAACACTAACTTACTGTTGCTTGACATCAAATTTGGACAAAAGAAACACACACTTTAAACAAACTACAATTTGTAAAGGCTCTATAGGGCTTTCATAGCCTTTATAAGAACTACACAAGTGCTTCACAAATTATTCATAAGCTCCCGAGTGGCGCAGCAGTCTAAGGCACTGCATCTCAGTGCTAAAGGCATCACTACAGACCCTGGTTCGATTCCAGGCTGTTTCACAACCGGCCTTGATTGAGAGTCCAATAGGGCGGAGCACAATTGGCCCAGCGTTGTTAGGGTTTGGACGGGGTAGGCACTCATTGTAAATAAGAATTGATTCTTAACTGACTTGCCTAGTTAAATACAATTTAAAAAAATGTGGTACTAAATAAAGGGTAAGGTTAATGGACATTCCATCTGGTATTTTGACAAATGTGGCATAACCCTTTTACTATATTTATATAGCATCTCATTGCTAACAAAGGCTTTACAAAGCCTTACAAGTTGGAGTTCCTTTAAATGCACGGTGGATCAATAGCAAGGTCAGGTTCAATAGCAAGGTCAGATTCAATAGCAAGGTTAGATTCAATAGCAAGGTCAGATTCAAATGGATTAACTACAGTATGTGACAGTGACAACAATGGGTATTTCTCAATATGCATACTACCGTGCTCTGAGCATGCAAATTGGAGCACAGAACGGTTGGAGTGTGAGTCCAAATCAGAGTATGTGAAACGGGAATGGACTATGGCTGCGAGGGGTTTTGAGGTTAAGTCAGGAGGAGGCCACCCACACTGTTCATTGGTAAGACAACAGACAATGGATAATGGACTAACTCCAGGCTGTTTGGCAACAATGACGAAGTGGGCTGATGCAGAAATAGGCATGAAGTCTATATAGACCACTACACCAAGTACTGATATATAATAGCTTCATTTCTTGCAACAAATTCAGTTTTGTTTGACTATTGGTCATTTTTGACCAATTTGTATTTATAAATACATTTCTGTTCAGAATTAAAGTATCAACTGAACTGATTTCCAATCAAAGTTCAAGACTGCAAATTGGTTTTCCATTTCACTCAGGGAACTAGAGATTCTCAGGGAACTAGAGATTCACTGAAAACAAAAGCCAGCCATAACGTTGTCTACCTGTACATTACTCGTGTAATAATTTACAGGAAATATGTTAATTTAGCTTGTTTTCACTTTGAAATGAAAAATATAATCCCAGTCAATCAATCACTTATCACTGAACATCTAAAGATCAAATATTGTTTTCAGTGATTTCTCTGACAGGACATGTCAGTTTGTTAAATTGAGAGGCAATGTACAGTACTATACATTACCAGCCTCTCATAACAAGAAGTTTGCTCTCTCATATCACTCACTCATTATGATGTGCATAATGTTATGTTATTATAATAATATTATACAGTAGATGGGTGCCCTTTGAGGTAAATGATCATAATTGGACCAGAGAATTTTCTTTTTTTCTCTCTGTCATCCAAACAGCAACAATCCAAAAATGGACCCCACCTCACAAATGCACACAATGGGGAGTAATAAAGGATTTAGCTGGAAACCATTGTGTAAAGGGGCCCCTATGCCATTATGCCAACTCAGAACTTTTCACAATGGAGCTGGGGGTTCTTTTGACGTTAAGCCAGGTATAAAAGTACCCAAGGACGGAGAATAAGCTATACATCTTCAGGCCAAGTATCACCGTATATCTGTAGGCTACCCAAACAAGAGTCACCATGACCAAGGGAAAGGTACACCAACCTACAGCCTCTCACCACTGAAGAAACTTTCAAAATTGCAGTTGAACTTGAATTTTGAACTTGTCCTATTACTGTTTGGAGTCAATATTGTTGTTTCTTTTGACCTCCAGATCATCTTCTACGAGGACAGGAACTTCCAGGGCCGTTCCTATGAGACCAGCTCAGACTGCCCTGAGTTGACCTCCTACCTGAGCAGGTGCAACTCCTGCAGGGTGGAGAGCGGCTGCTTCATGGTGTACGACCGCTCCAACTTCCAGGGAAACCAGTACTTTGCGAGGAGAGGAGAGTATGGTGACTACCAGCGTATGGGCATGTCTGACTGCATCAGGTCCTGCCGAAACATCCCCATGGTAAATAAACAACTAGTTAATATGTTTCTGTAATCACTGATAGTAGTTTCGATTGGATAAAATAGTTATAATTGGAATAACATTTTATAATTAAAAAAAATTCTAATGGCTTTGGTTGTTGTGGTTTTCCATTACAGCACAGTGGCCAGTTCAGGATGAGGATCTACGAGAGGGAAAACTTCGGAGGCCAGATGCACGAGATGATGGACGACTGTGAGAACATGATGGACCGTTACCGCATGTCCGACTGCCAGTCCTGCAATGTGATGGACGGCCACTGGCTCATGTATGAGCAGCCCAACTACAGAGGCAGACAGATGTACCTGAGGCCTGGAGAGTACAGGAACTTCAGTAACATGGGAGGAAGCATGGGCAACATGAGATGGCAGTCTATGAGGCGTATCATGGATTCTTGTTAATTCACTGTTTGATGTGAATATTAGGTTTATAATAAAGGCTTGTATAAAAGCATCTGTCATGACGTGACGTTGGATTGATTAATGTGACGACTGTTGTTCATTGAATGATTAATTGTTTATAATTACGTGATTAAATGAATCAGGTAATTATTAAGTCATTAACCTGGGGCACCATGGGAAAGTTTGGTTTTATTGAGTTTCTATTTCCCAAATTAACTCAAAGAATATCAGAATATCGATATTACAACAGTCGCTAATTAATTAATTTCCTCTACAGTCTGAACGTCCTGAACGTTGCATAATCCGGGAATCTGCACAAACCCGAGTCCCACTAAAAAGGTCCGTACCACACCAATTGAGTTGATTATTTATTTACTAACAAGCTAAAATTCTAATATAAGATACACATACACACAGTCTAGGCTATTGATTAGAACCTAGTACAATGAAACAGGTCCCTGGTGGGCCAACAGAATATCACACGTTACACAAAATGGGGATTTCAAAAGAGAGAGAAAGAGAGAGGGTACGAGAGAAACGCACACTTGGGTACATTTGTAAACTATGCTTAGTTTAACCCTAAGCTTAACCCAAACTGCTGCTCTTATTGGTCAGAATATAATGATGTAATTATGTGTCGAAGGTCTCCGATGGGGTATCTCCTTGTGGACCGAGTTCCGAATTCTCCTCTGAGGGCGACACTTCTGTTGTTACCGGGTGTAACTCTCTAATTGTCCACACAATGTCAGTGTCCTTTCTGTTAATGGTCTGTTTCCTCACCCTTGTCCTGAAAGGGGGTCTTCTGAGTACGGTCAGCTGTGTAGCTCAGGGCTCCAGTGTAGGAATGAAAGCAGTGTAGACACACGATTCCTTGGAGAGTGGTAACCGGGTGGTCCTGCTTGAATTCACCCTCTTAGACACAGCTACTCATCCGTAGCATAGATTAAGACGTTCCTTTGTCTTCTTCAAAGGGGGGTTACAACTAATTGGACCTTGGCTGCAGTTTGTGGTCACCTAGTCTGATATGTTAATTCTTAACTCACATGTTTTATACCCTCGGGTCAGAAATGGGCCTTTCCGCCTTTAGGGCATAACTAGTTACGAGGAAAGGTCGGGATTTTACTCAGATACAATTTAGACAACTAACTTCACATTTCCTCTTTACAAAAACATTTTACTTGATCTGGACATTTTCCACACAATGTACAGTATGCAAACATCAGGTACATATTGTGAAAACTCTTCAAGTTACAATGTTTTCGTTATAACGTCGTCATTTAACTTTTAATAACATAAAAAAACGACATTCATTTTCATATTCCATCTATCGTCATTGCCACCATTGTGGCTGATGAAACATATTGTTCCAAAGTCTGTTTATTGCATGTTACTGTTCTGAGGTAGGTTCTCCATAGGCCCGTCATACTTTCTATTGCTCCATACTGAGAGGACAAAGGGATTTTGTCTGCTGCCTTAAGATTTACAATGGGCGTGAGATGTCATAAAACCCCCACCTCCATACCTCTCGATCTCTCCCCCTCTGGTGGGTGTGAGAGATGTCTCTTGTAGGAGTGTGGTCCATGGTAACCTGATCCGAACAGGCCTGTCATGACACATCCATCTCAAATTAATTGATTCAATGTTACAGGTAATTTTAATATTTGAATACAAAATAATGTTACATACAATCTATTCCCAAGAAAATATGCTTGCAATCTATAACAAAAAGAAATACTTCAAGTTACTCTAAAATCAACTTCCTCTCATAACATTAAAAACTCTTCTACACAGAGGTCATTGGTAGCGTAGTGGTTAGAGCGTTGGGCTAGTAACCAAATGGTTGCTGGTTTGAGTACCTGAGCCAACAAGTAAGGCTTTTAACCCTAATTTGCTCCAGGGCTGCCGTACTACTATGGCTGACCCTATAAAAGACCCCGTTTTCCTGGACCTATCTGGTGTATTTGACAACAAAACATATCTATTTTTTATTTATTTATTTACAATTAGAAATCATTTGTACTAGGTCTGTGGGCCTTTTTCTGAGTTAACCAAAACTCTACTAGTTGACGCCACTAGTTGGTCCCTTCCTCATTAATAGTTTGGCATGGAAGTGTACGGTGGCCTGCAGGTCCCAAAAAGCCTCCATAGAGCCAGGCCAGTTTCTTATTGAAATGGCGCAAGGCCTAAATTCCAGCCGTGCATGTTTTCAAATGGCCAGGGGATGTTAGCTCCAATATCCCATAATATTCCAACCAAAATAAACATTAGGTTCTGTCTGTTAGTTAATTTTGTAGTTTTGTTATTTAGAAATCATTAAACTTGTTCATCAAGAGATGTATTTTGAAAAAATATATGAGTTTTGCGATGACGCTGAGAGAAGAATGAAAAATGAAACACATTTAGAATTTGACTGTTGATAGACTGCTGCTAGGTACTCATAGTAGGAGGCTGTCCCTTCTCTTTCTAGAACAAAAAACTTACCTGCTGCATACAAACGAACATGCCATTTCTACTTGTAGAATCACAACGCTCCTCAGTGGCCGACAACTTGACTTTGAGCCAATCAGAGAGCACAAAGTGGGGGAGCCGAGAGGAGTAACAACAAAAAGGAAAAATAATATTGTGCTGGCTAGCGAATTACATGCTAAAGGTTTAGCTAACAAAAATAAATGGCACTGGCAGCATGGGATTATGGAGAGTGAATTACATTGTTTCTTTGTCATCTTGCTAGCTAGTTATTTAGCTTTGGCCATCTGGCAAGGATCACCAAGGGCATTCTACAACAATAGCAACATTAGCGCAGCTAGCTAGTTAGCTAACATTGGATCCCTACAAAACAAAATACATAGGGACTAGTATTGTCAAACTAAACTGAAGAATGCAACACTACTGCTACCTTCTAGTTAGGAGTATTTTAACAAGACTGTAAACTTTAATTCATAGGCTAGGTTGTAGCAACCGCATGATGGGTACAGGGAAAATTCAAGTATCATGTAGTAGCCTAACTCTATCACTGTTACATTGAACTGGCAGAATGGAATATGAAGGACAGTCATCCAATATGCTGTAATAGAAATAAGGCCATGCTCATGAAAAAAAATATCGGTCTCCTTCATCTTAAACTGCACTGACCGCCACTGATACCAATATTTTTATTTATTTTATTTTTATTTCACCTTTATTTAACCAGGTAGGCAAGTTGAGAACAAGTTCTCATTTACAATTGCGACCTGGCCAAGATAAAGCAAAGCAGTTCGACAACATACAACAACACAGAGTTACACATGGAGTAAAACAACATACAATCAATGATGCAGTAGAAAAAAATAAGACTATATACAATGTGAGCAAATAATGTGAGATAAGGGAGGTAAAGCCCAAACAAAATGCCATGGTGGCAAAGTAAATAAAGTATAGCAAGAAAAACAATGGAATGGTAGATTTGTAGTTTGAAGAAAGTTCAAAGTTAAAATATAAATAATATGGTGCAAAGGAGCAAAATAAATAAAATAAATAAATACAGTAGGGGAAGAGGTAGTAGTTTGGGCTAAATTATAGATGGGCTATGTACAGGTGCAGTGATCTGTGAGCTGCTCTGACAGCTGGTGCTTAAAGCTAGTGAGGGAGATAAGTGTTTCCAGTTTCAGAGATTTTTGTAGTTCGTTCCAGTCATTGGCAGCAGAGAACTGGAAGGAGAGACGACCAAAGGAGGAGTTGGCTTTAGGGGTGACCAGAGAGATATACCTGCTGGAGCGCGTGCTACAGGTGGGTGCTGCTATGGTGACCAGTGAGCAGAGATAAGGGGGGACTTTACCTAGCAGGGTCTTGTAGATGACCTGGAGCCAATGTGTTTGGCGACGATTATGAAGCGAAGGCCAGCCAACGAGAGCGTACAGGTCGCAGTGGTGGGTAGTATATGGGGCTTTGGTGACAAAACGGATGGCACTGTGATAGACTGCATCCAGCTTGTTGAGTAGGGTATTGGAGGCTATTTTGTAAATGACATCGCCGAAGTCGAGGATTGGTAGGATGGTCAGTTTTACGAGGGTATGTTTGGCAGCATGAGTGAAGGATGCTTTGTTGCGAAATAGGATATTTCTACATGTCCTGTAGTAAAAAATATGGAGAAAAAAAGGTCCTAAGAAAATTACTCTCTATGATGTCATCAGGAGTCATAATTAAAACTAAATGAGTTCCCAGTTGATTCCACACACCAGTAAGATTGTCAGACGTTTGCTTGCCAAGAGTACTTAGCACCTATGAACAGAGTTTTGGCAGTCAATCTCTTTTGTGTGTTCACACCGAACATACTTTGAAGCCATCACTCTTGCCTGCATCTAGCTGATATAGGGTGTAGTCATTCGTCCCACAGTTGCAAACAAGAGTTTCTATTGGACAAATTCAGGTATGTTTATCCCCGTTTTTCAACAGAATTGGTGGAATTAATACACCCCTGATCACGCGTAAACACAGTTCGCTTTCATAGCAGCCACGTTCTATTCCTTCTCGCATCTATGCGCTCTCCTCCTCTCACCTTTTCCCTTCGCTTCCGGACTACAATGCACAACACATCAGTTGTATGTGACCAGGCGAGAAAAAAAACTTTCCAAGCCAAACCATATGGTAACCACTACACACAGCCTACATCATTGTCACAATATTAGCTAAAGTAACATCATAGTCAACATAGCTATAGAACTAACACGCTGGTAAAGCCGCTACAATCATGCAGTAACGTTACAGTGTAAGCAGTTTAGCACTTAAAAGCAGAAGCTTGCCTTGACTTGGAGTAGTTGTGTTGGATAGTCATAGCCAGCTAGCTACAGTAACATAGCCTACCTCTGTTTGAGTAGGGTGTTTGAGTAGACTAAACTAGCTAGCTGCATTTGCTAGCTAAGTGGAACTAAAAGTGAAGAAAATGATCATCTTTCTCTATCTCTCTCTTGCTTCTCCTTCATTTTGGAAGAAATTAATTTGTTCAAAACTGTTCAACTGTTGTCTTTCTCTCTCTTTGAGTCAACTACAGACCACATTTTATGCACTACAGTGCTAGCTAGCTGTAGCTTATGCTTTCAGTACTAGATTATTCTCTGATCCTTTGATCTAGGCCATGTGCTGTTATAATCTCCACCCGGCACAGCCAGAAGAGGACTGGCCACCCCTCATAGCCTGGTTCCTCTCTAGGTTTCTTCCTAGGTTTTGGCCTTTCTAGGGAGTTTTTCCTAGCCACCGTGCTTCTACACCTGCATTGCTTGCTGTTTGGGGTTTTAGGCTGGGTTTCTGTACAGCACTTTGTGATATCAGCTGATGTAAGAAGGGCTATATAAATACATTTGATTTGATTTGATTTTGATTGGGTGGACAACATGTTATTTCATGCTGAAAGAGCTCTGATAGGTTGGAGGACGTCCCCCGGGAAGTTGTCATAATTACTGTGTAAGTCTATGGAAGGGGGTGAGGACCATGAGACTCCTAGGTTTTGTATTGATGTCAATGTACTCAGAGGAGGACAGAAGCTAGCTGTCCTCCGGCTACACCGTGGTGCTACCCTACAGAGTGTGTTGAGTTTATTTACTTTATTTGTATTATTTAATTTTTAACCCTTTTTCTCCCCAATTTTGTGATATCCAGTTGATAGTTACAGTCTTGTCCCATCGCTGCAACTCCCGTACGGACTTGGGAGAAGTGAAGGTTGAGAGCCATGCGTCCTCTGGAACATGACCCTGCCAAGCTCCACTGCTTCTTGACACACTGCTCGCTTAACCCGGAAGCCAGCCACACCAATATTTCGGAGGAAACACCGTACAACTGGAAACCGTGTCAGCGTGCATGCGCGATGGGACAAAATTCCCAGCTGGCCAAACCCTCGCTTAACCCGGACGACGTTGGGCCAAATGTGCGTCGCCTCATGACTCTCCCAGTCATGGCCGGCTGCGACACAGTTCGGGATCGAACCCAGATCTGTAGTGACTCCTCAAGCACTGCAGTGCCTTAGACCGCTGTGCCTCTACAGAGTGTGTTTTAATAAATTATTTGGTGACATGATTATATTTATTATAGTTTTATATAAAAAGGATAACTTTTTAAATGTTTAAAAATATGTATTTTTATGAAATTCATTGAGGAAGATAGTCCTCCCCTTCCTCCTCTGAGGAGCCTCCACTGATTGGTATGGTGCTGAAGATAATGAATATGAGGATACAAAGTGGTTAAAGAACCTAATATAGCTTCAAATCCACCCTTTTGTTATAAAGAACGTTGCTTGTGACTTATAAACACATAAACTTGTTTGTCACTTTATTTTCTTTGTTTAGACATGTACTAGTATGTCCCCATCGATTAGTAGCCTCACTTTATTTTCTTTGTTTAGACACATACTAGTATTAAAACCTTTGAGGGATTAAGCCTACAGAACATCTCACAGTAGGAGGATTTGAAGCCAACAAAAGCAGAAAGAGACAGAGAGTTTATTATGCTGACCCCATAGAAATGAAGGGTGGCTCAACTGTAAATACGCAACGTATAAAAGGTCCACTGCAACACTAAATGAACACAAACATCCCCATGGGAGCGGGTTTGTAATGACTCTAAGTACAACATGTAGATTAGATAGATAATGGATACAGACAACAGTTCAATTGTAATAGTTAGAGAAGTATTGGCTCTGCATACAGCTTGATCTTACCTGACAAAGTTGTCATCTCTGCAGGGAAAACAGTGATAGAGCTGATGTTTTGGTCAATGTTTACTTGACCTCTGACCCAGATCTGCAAGGGCTGTTGTTTACTTTACCTCTCTGACCCAGATCTGCAAGGGCTGTTGTTTACTTTAACTCTCTGACCCAGATCTGCAAGGGCTGTTGTTTACTTTACCTCTCTGACCCAGATCTGGAAGGGCTGTTGTTTGGCCAACACCAGCTACTGCTTACCCTAACCGGCCTTGCAGTGGCATTCCTCACGTATGTACAAATGCTTCAACTATTTTGATACCTCCATTTTGCTGAGATTAACATTTTACGTAGCAGGGACACCATTTAAAACAGAATTGTGGGTAGTATGGCCATTGCCATGTGATTCATTGCAAAATATGATTACAGAAACAGAGTTATTGTACATATTAAATTAGTGTGGCCAAACCACTTCTGGTTTTTGTTTCTACTTGGTAGTTAATTTGCACTCACCTGGTGTCCCAGGTCTAAATCAGTCCCTGATTAGAAGTAGAGGATGAAAACCAGAAGTGTTTTGGCCCTCCAGGACCAGAATTGAACAGCCTTGAATTATAGCATTAAATTAGAGTATTATGTTTTTTTGGTTTTATCAAAACGTCACAATGTAGAAGAACTGAGTAAGTAACACAAGGCACATTGAATATATAAAAAAATGTGATGACTTGACATTGGATGAGTTATTCAATGATATGTTTTACAGTGTTTTTATGTTAAATCCATGCATGAAGTTTTCCCTTCAGAGAGCCAAGAGGAAGATTGGTGACATAGAGATGTTTCAATTTTTAATAGTTCAATAAAGAACTCCTCCTCCAAATGTACTGTGCACTTTGTTTTTTATGAAATGTGATGGGGTACATACAGGAAAACATCATTTTCACTACTATAATGTTTTAACCTGGGTTGGTACACAAAACTGGACACTTGTATTACTCAGATTGGTCTGCCATTTCTACACCAGTTTAATTTCTTCATCTAGAAATATAGGTGTTAATGTATCACAATCAAATCACAATCTAGTCTAAAACAACATAGTTGTAATCGTCAAGAGATGATCACTCATCTACAAGACATTTTATAATTACAATCATCCTAAATAAAATAAGCCTTTGTTGAAAAGGAAAAACGCTTACTTTGTTGACCACCTAAGATAAAAATACATTGCAGTGTTCACAGCATTCTTGCGGGAAAAAAACGCTGACGTGTTAAAAGTCAAACTATTTACATGACAATACTGCCGTTTGTCCATGGATTATAAAGAGAGGACGCACCTCCCAACCCGTGCTGAGTGCCAGTGAGACCAAAGTTAACCTTCACAATGGGAAAGGTAAGGCTGGTTTTTATGCTATGCATATGTTGTGCCTCTGCATTCCTCTATAGATTATTCTACCGAAATCAATAAAAGGGGATGAGATTCATTAAAGGTAATGTGTGCCTCTGATCAGGAATTTATTCTGTACAATATTTCAAAATAATTCAAAATCTTGGGGCTTACTGCTAGGGAAGAGATCTGGTCTTACACAATAAAACACCTCAATTGATCTGTTTTTAGATAATTTTCTACGAAGATAGAAACTTCCAGGGTCACTCTTATGAGTGCGGTGGAGAATGCTCTGACCTCCATGCCCACTTCAGCCGCTGCAACTCCATCAAGGTGGAGAGCGGCAACTGGATGGTGTACGAGAGGCCCAGCTACATGGGCTATCAGTACTTCCTGAAGGAAGGCGAGTTCTCCGACTACCAGCGTTGGATGGGCTTCAATGACTGCGTCAGGTCCTGCCGCATGATCCCCCAGGTAAGAGACGGATTTAGGAAGAGGTTAAAGAGATCCCGTTAACTCTGAAGTATTGGAGGGATTCTAAAGTATTACAGGGACTTTTGGACCTTTGTAGTTTGATCCCAAAACTACACAAAATCAACTGCTGGCTCATTATCCTTCCCATTTCTCCCTCCACCAGCCTCCACTGACTCTGAGGTTTGACATAGTCTACCACATATTTTTCTGAGATAGGCTACACATGAGTATCATCCCAATAACATTGCTCTCTGTATCAACAGCACCAGGGATCTCACCGTATGAGAATCTTCGAGCGCTCCGAGTTCGGAGGACAGATGACGGAGTTGACGGACGACTGCCCCAACCTCCACGAGCGCTTCCATTACAATGACATCTACTCTTGCAATGTGATGGAGGGCTCCTGGCTTTTGTATGAGCACCCCAACTACAGGGGGCGCCAGTACCTGCTGACCCCGGGAGAGTACAGGAGATACAACGACTGGGGAAGCATGAGCGCCAGGGTGGGCTCCGTCAGACGTATTGCTATGTAAGAAGCTGAATGTATGACTGTTGAATCAATGACCAATGGGAAATCATTTTGAAATAAATCCATCCACACATTAGATCCTTTTTTCCTGCCTTTTGTATTTTAAACCACAGAGAAAGAAGGAATATGCAAACTTATCTGTTAGGTTGGTTGAACTTTTAAAATGTTTTACCATGAATTAACTCCCATATTACCCATATTACCGGAGTGAATCAACCTAGAACAGACCATGTGTGTACCCTAAATACCTCACGTCAAATATTTATATTTATTGGTTATTGTCATGAACAGGCTGTTCATGACAATTTGAGAATAATATGAAATGAAGACCCTACATATTTTGCTTTGCACTCACATTTGTGTAATGTGTTACAGATGTAGGATCCTAATTTAATCACCCTGTTTCTGGCGAACTTTCCTGCAATGCATTAAAAAAGGCTTCTGAAGTTTGTCATTTCCACTTTGACATTTCAGATGTGATTTTCCCTTACAAAAAATGTATCAACCCCTACAAAAATGTCCATTAATTATAATACACATAATAATTCACATTTCCTGTTGCTGCAGGATTATTTTCCTGCTGTAGCAAACTGTCTCAAATTAAGATCCTACATCAGTACTCAGCAGAATTTGCTAATATTCATTCATGATGCAATAGGGAAACGTCTGGGCAATTCATTGTCAGCACTGTTGATTGAAGAACTTGAGTTACAGAAAGGAAATTGATTATGTTGCAACATTGCAACATGAAAAGGTGAATCTGATGATGTTAACGTTGTATTTTTGAACTGTCTTCCATGTTGTAATGGCTTGAATGGAATCATTGGAATGGTATCAAACACATCCAACACATGAAAACAATGTGTTTAATGCCGTTCCATTGATTCCATTCCAGCCATTATGATGAGCCCGTCCTCCTATAGCTTCTCCCACCAGCGTACTCCACCATGCATATGCATACATTTATTGTTATACAATGCCGTTAAAGTGCATGATACTGTAATACTAATTATTGAATACAAATCCCTCTGTGTTCTGTGGATGGTTCTAGAAGCACCTACACAAGTGTTCACTGTTTGGAGACACATATTGTTTGGTTGAACATGAAGCTTTATTGAGAACAGACATAGGACATAGAACTTTTAGTTGTTGGAGTCAGAGATTCGTCTGAGGGATCCGATCCTGGGGCTCAGGCCACCCCAGTCGCTGGGTCTGCGGTACTCGCCAGGCTTCAGGTAGTACTGTCTGCCCTTGTAGTTGGGCTGGTCGTACATGAGCCAATGGCCGTCCATCACGTTGCAGGAGTTGATGTCGGACATGCGGAAGCGGTCCTGGACATTGGGACAGTCGTCGTTCAGCTCCTGCATCTGGCCACTCATGTCGGGGCGATCGTACAGCCTCATCCTGTAGGAGCCGCGGTGCTACAGGAGGAGGAAATAGAGGTCATATTGGGTTTTTACATTACTACAAATTAGAGGTCAATTATTAACAAGACAATATAGCAAAATAGGTGGGGCCAAAACGGAGCCTTGAGGAACACCTTTACTAAGTTCAAGAAGTTTTAATTGGTGCTCTTCTATAAAAACACATTGTAATGTGAGATGGGCCTAGTGATGAGCGTAGCCCTGTGTTTGAGGCATCTACACTGGGTTTACCATGGGGATCATGCGGCAGGACCTGATACAGTCGTTGATGCCAATCATGCGCTGGTTGTCATTGTACTCTCCCCTCTTCAGGAAGTACTGGTGGCCAGTGTAGTTGGGCCTCTCGTAGACCATGAACATGCCACTCTCCACCTTGATGGAGTTGCAGCGGTTGAAGTAGGAGTGCAGGTCGGCACAGTCGCTCATGCACTCATGGTGCCGACCCTGGAAATTCCTGTCCTCATAGAAGATGATCTGCAAAGGGGAGTGTAGACATTTTAAAGCATTAAAACATGTATCTTACATCTACTGAACTGATGTATTTTTTTCAATGTTGTGGTCATTATATGGTGGACAAAAACTAAATGTTTTATGTTTTTTTTCAGTTATACTATAAAACTAGTAATATGAATGCAGGTGGGTGCCTGACTTACCTTTCCCATTGTCATGGTTGCGTGAGGGGCAGATAGACAGTCAATGGTCACTCTTTCTGTGCCTCTGTCCTTTTATAAAAAGCAGCTGTGTGATTGCGCAGCATAAAGTATTGTCATTCAAATCATGATCTGGAGTTAGCACACAAATCTGTTTATGTGTAGCCATGCCTTATTGTGTGACAAGTTATTGTTGTTGGCCAGTTTTCACATGTTCATCACTATTGTCAGAAAACACTACTGTATACTGGAGATCCGGTGCATTGCTGGGCTTAGCATCAGCAAAACAACTCAACGAGACATTTAGCATATCATTGTAATTCACAAACACCGTCAATTTCAATTGTGTCCTTTTACGCACAATTATGCAAATGTATCAGCTTATAAAATGTCTTTCTGGGATTGTATCTGTGAGAATGAGCCAGAGAATATGTTTCTTATTTCTAGATGTAGGCATGCACTCTGAAAACGCTGACGTTACCGTAAATTATGTAATGAACTGTTTTTGGCCCCATACTTTCATTGTTCTGCTCTATACTTAAAGATCTGTGTTTTGTGGGCGAACAAAATATCTGTCTATATGAATATGTATGTATGTAATCATATATCATGTTTACATACATAATGGCCAGCAATATTGCATTGGTGTCATTAGCAAGAAAATAAAGCAAGTAAAAAACTGTGGTAATTCACTTTGAGAGGAAAAACTTCATTTTCATCCTGATCCGGATTTGAAAATAAACGTCAATGTTATATCGACGTTCAGTGAACGGTTACGTGATGAGTAACCTTGTCGGAGACCTGAAGACTTGCGTTAGCTCCCCAAACTAAAGGCTTTGGCTCAGAGACAGCATCATGTCAGTGTTGTGTAATTGAGAAAGTTAACGATAGCAGTAGCCAAGCATCCAGGAAAAACCATCGGGAACATCAGGATAACTGATGGTTCAAATCTACCCAAACCTCTAAACATGAGTTATCTGTGGTTCCTCATATATAAGACGACAGTTGATGATAGTGTTGTTGTTGTTGTTAGAATGATATATTATTGGATGTAATGTATTGGTATTTTGTATTGTTTTAGTAAGTATGTGTATTGTGACTGTGTAATTGTCCTTGGCTGCTCTGGGACTACGGGTGCAAATTAGCTTTTGGCTAACCCTGGCACATTTACATGGATGTTGCATTATTGTAATATTGATGTTGATTAATGTGCATTGTCCCCTATAAATGAATAATAAATAATTGATTGTTTTATTTAACCAATTTATTAATTGTGTGAAAAAAGGTATACAGGAGACACTTTTTTATTTAACTAGGCAAGTCAGTTAGGAACCAATTCTTATTTACAATGACGGCCTAGAAACAGTGGGTTAACTGCCTTGTTCAGGGGCAAAACAACTGATTTTTACCTTGTCAGCTCAGGGATTTGATCTAGCAACCTTTCAGTTACTGGGCCAACGCTCTAACCACTAGGATACCTGCTGGTTACTAGTCTAACACTCTAACCACTAGGCTACCTGCTGGTTACTAGTCCAATGCTCTAACCACTAGGCTACCTGCCAACCCAAGATTGATCAGGATTGGTTTGTTATTGAAAGTCCTTTTCTTAATTAAAAGGTATCTTTTATTAGAGGTCCATGAGACGCCTGATGGAACCGATCCTGCCTCCCCAGTCACTGTATCTACGGTACTGGCTGAGCCTCAGCTAGGACTGCCTGCCCCTGTAGTTGGGTTGGTCGTACATCATTCAGTGGCCGTCCATCACGTTTGAAAGGAGTTGAAGTCGGACATGCGGAAGTGGTTCATGCGGTCGTCGTCCATCTCCATCATCTAGCCGGCCGTGTCATTGTGTTCGTACATTCTGAAGCTGCCACGGTCCTGTAAGGAACGACCAAGTCACGTCACTCAACCCAATGTGTACATGTCAGCAACATAGCCAGAATAAATGCAGCTTGTTGAGTGATGTTCAACACATTATTTAACTACATGTAGATTAGAATTTACAATTGTCAGGTAGGTCATTTACACAAATAGTCAACTATAATGGCTCAGTAAAAGAACATTCTGGCACTCCAGTACCATTTTATAGATTTACCAATCCATAGCATAAGATTACCGGTGTACAGGCCTATTCATATCCTGGTATTAAACACCATACCATGGGGATCATGCGGCAGGACCTGACACAGTCGTTCATGCCCATCATACGCCGGTAGTCGGAGTACTCTCCCCTCCTCAGGAAGTACTGGTGGCCCATGTAGCTGGGACGATGGTAGATCATGAAGCAGCCACTCTCCACCCTGATGGATTGGCAGCGCTGGAAGTAGGGGTACAGGTCAGCACAGTTGACCATGCATAACCTCAGGAAGTAGGAGTTCAGGTCAGAACAGTTGACCATGCATACCCTCAGGAAGTAGGAGTTCAGGTCAGAACAGTTGACCATGCATAACCTCAGGAAGTAGGGGTTCAGGTCAGAACAGTTGACCATGCATAACCTCAGGAAGTAGGAGTACAGGTCAGAACAGTTGACCATGCATAACCTCAGGAAGTAGGAGTACAGGTCAGAACAGTTGACCATGCATAACCTCAGGAAGTCGGAGTACAGGTCAGAACAGTCGACCATGCATAACCTCAGGAAGTAGGAGTACAGGTCAGAACAGTTGACCATGCATAACCTCAGGAAGTAGGAGTTCAGGTCAGAACAGTTGACCATGCATAACCTCAGGAAGTAGGGGTTCAGGTCAGAACAGTTGACCATGCATAACCTCAGGAAGTAGGGGTTCAGGTCAGAACAGTTGACCATGCATAACCTCAGGAAGTAGGAGTTCAGGTCAGAACAGTCGACCATGCATAACCTCAGGAAGTAGGAGTACAGGTCAGAACAGTTGACCATGCATAACCTCAGGAAGTCGGAGTTCAGGTCAGAACAGTCGACCATGCATAACCTCAGGAAGTAGGAGTACAGGTCAGAACAGTTGACCATGCATAACCTCAGGAAGTCGGAGTTCAGGTCAGAACAGTTGACCATGCATAACCTCAGGAAGTAGGGGTTCAGGTCAGAACAGTTGACCATGCATAACCTCAGGAAGTAGGAGTTCAGGTCAGAACAGTTGACCATGCTCAGGAAGTAGGGGTTCAGGTCAGAACAGTTGACCATGCATAACCTCAGGAAGTAGGGGTGCTGAGGGTTCTGCAGCATCCCCTGAATAATCCTGCTTCACAGACGTTAACACACTAGAATAATGCAACACGGCATGTAGACATGTTGAAACTCTTTTTTGTTGTTGTGGCATCATTTTGGTATCAAGTATCGCGATACTAAAAGTGGTATCGGTATTGAAAGTCAAAATTCTGGTATCGTGATAACACTACATTATTGACATAATCAAGTATTAGACTTTGGTGACACTTTATTTTACTTTAGTAGTAGGCCTTTTCTACAATGTCTGGTTTAATTCAGATGATTGATATTTGATTTGATCTATTTTGTATTCTGCAAACAGATATTGTTACAGGTTTTGCTTGTACAATATTTTTCTACTCAGAAATGCATATACACTGATTAAAAATATGAACACAACATGTAAAGTGTTGGTCCCATGTTTCATGGGCTGAAATAAAAAATCCCAGAAATGTTTCATATGCACAAAAGCTTATTTCTCTCAAATGTTGTGCACCAATTTGTTTACATCTCTGTTAGTGAGCATTTCTCATTTGCCAAGATAATCCATCCACCTGAGGTGTGACATCAAGAAGCTGATTAAACAGCATGATCATTACACAGGCTCACCTTATGCTGGGGACAACAAAATGCCACTTTAAAATGTGCAGTTTTGTCACACAACACAATGCCACAGATGCTGAGGAGTATTTCTGTCTGTAATAAAGGACTTTTGTGTGGAAAAACTTATTCTGATTGGCTGGTCCTGGCTCCCAAGTGGGTGGGCCTGGCTGCCAAGTTGGTGGGCCTATGCCCACCAATGCACACCCATGGCTGCACCCCTGCCCAGTCATGTGAAATCCATAGACTAGGGCCTAATGAATTTATTTAAACTTACTAATTTCCTTACATGAACTGTAACCCAGTAAAATTGTTGCATGTTTCATTTATATTTTTGTTCAGTATACATAACTGATCTAACCAGACATAGAAAATATTAGATTTATTATAGATCAATCTTATTAGTAACAATATGATTCATACCATAATTACAATATTTTAACTTCTGACAGCACTTTAAGCAAATTTTGATAGCACTTTAAGGTGGTCCTTAAACATGACTTATAAAAGTGTAATTTTATTGACAAAAATCCATAATGACAATGTAGGCCGTCTATACACCTTGAAGTCCCTGGAATATTATTATTACATTACTGACATTAATATTTGTTTCCATATACTTTGACTGACAGGGCCTAGTAACCAATAGGATTTCTGTTATATTGCATAAGGTGGAAGCTTACACTAGCAGGTATGAAAATATCTGTAGGATCTCTGTTTTCTTATTTTATGGGCTTTGTTTTGGGACCTTTTTCTGGTTGGGAACTTTGCCAACGAGGAGGTAAGTTTCAACTGTGTGACGTTTTTTTGGCCCAGTGATTCTGTGTCGAAGAAGCATGTAGAGTGAGTAAGCTAGAAACTTGATCCTGCACATGGTCTGCTTAATGTCATATGATTCAACACTTTAATGTTAAATGTGCAACACAGAGATATACCATTAAAACAGCCCATTCAGGTACATTTTTAAGGTGTATTTCAAATATATATTTACATCCTCTTATTTGCAGTATATTCCATTCTATTTAGACCTACATGTACAACATGTGCCTCTTGCTCAATATATTGAGGTTTGTCCTCCATTTAAGCTAAAGGCACAAACACAGACCCCAAATATCATAAAGGTCACCAAATAATATCAATCACTTAATCAGAAACAGTGAAATGGAAATATCAACAGCAAGCTTATTTAAACAATGGTTTTATTGGCTGGTCAGAGTGGAGAAGATGTTGGGCCTAAAAGTCGGTGATCCTGCGGAAGGAGCCGGTTGTGGCACAGGTGGCTCCCCATTCGCTGAACTTCCTGTACTCGCCAGGCCTCATAAAGTACTGGCGCCCCCTGTAGTTGGGATGCTCGTAGAGGGTCCAGTAGCCGTCCATGACGTTGGCGGAGTAGATGTCACGGCTACGGAAGCGGTCCTGGACGGAGTCACAGTCCTCGCCGAACTCCATCATCTGTCCCTGGAAGTCTGGCCTCTCGTAGATTCTCATACGGTAGGGACTGCCGCTGGCCTGCTCGGACAGAGAGGTACAGGAGAGGTAACACTGGCAAAACACAGGTCACTTGGGGGGCATGGGGAATCACAGGTAACCAGTACATCTGACATGTTTCAGTGGGCCTTAGGTTAACACGGGTAAGTAAAAATGCTAAAGTAGCCAAACACCACATTTGATGTCAGAAGTGGATATCGCAATTGGGGAGGTTGCAGTGTGCTAACATAGGCCAGGGTCATGACAGTCACAAAGGTAGTTTAGGACATGTCCAGAATGTCTCAGAAATGTCTCTTGAAGGAACCCAAGATGAACCCAGAATGATCTGGATGAGATATTCTGCTGATTAGGTATTGTTTTGGTTGGTGGGAGGCTCCAGTCTGAGGCTAGACAACATGAAACAGCATTATGTCATTAACATTACATACATGGTAGATAACTATGTCCTATGAAACCTAATACAAAGGGTCTATGGGATTAACATTTTATGGGCTTCCATCCATCCAACCATCGACTCTCCTCCTCTAGGCGAGTCGTAGAGTCATGTTGCTTTATTTGCCAAGTACCTTCAGACCTTTATGTGGTCTGGTTATCTCCCAACCATTCACAGACTCATGTGTTGTGCTTATAAAACTATGGGCCGGGTTCCCGGACACAGATGAAGCCTAGTCGTGGACAAAAATCAATGGAGAATCTCCACTGAAAGTGCTTTTTAGTCCACGACTAGGCTTCATCTGTGTTAAGGCAACCTGCCCTAAAACCACCAATTGAGTGAACAAGTATACACTGATAAATCCCCACAATTCATTACTACAATACAGATTGAGCCATGAACAAACCAGACATTAAAACCCATCTTCTCTCACATCCCGACTACTCACATAAGAAAAGGTACGGCAGGAGCGAATGGTGTCGCTGTATCCCATCCAGCGCTGGTACTCTGGGTACTCTCCCCTGGTCAGTACATACTGGTAGCCTCCGTAGTTGGGCCTCTCGTACAGCACCCAGCAGCCGCTATCTACCTTGATGGAGTTGCAGCGGCTGAAATGGGGGTGCACATCGGGGCAGTCCGTGTCGCACTCATAGGAGCGACCCTGGAAGTTTTTATCCTCGTAGAAAGTGATCTACACAGCCAGGGCCGAAGGTCGGAGGGAAATGTTAACATCAGTTAGGGAATACACTTTTTTCTCTTTCATTTTACTGCATTTCAAATAAAATTACACTTCCTAATATAAAAACACATTTTCTATGATTTCTATAATGGCAAAATATACTGCCTTCTCTGGACCAACAATTACGTACAAGTAAGTTTGTCTCCTGTTTATAGGTCTCCTGTTAAAGGCTAATACACTGCTGGCATTCTACAGCTTGTCTACCAGTAAAACAGCGATCAATGATCATTTTCATTACCAAACACTATCAAACTTACCTCTGGATTATCTTTCTTGGCAGCACTATGACATTACTGTGTTGAACAATCAACCAGTTTCTTTCCAAATCAGCTTTAAAGTCCATGAAAACAAACACAGACCCAGAGAGCTGTATACAGTAGTGCCAACTAGCTAGAGAAAAACTGGTCTGCCTTACCTTACTCATGTCTGGGCTGTTGTTAGAGCACTCTTCCTCAATGTAATATCCAGGACAGAGGGCCACGAGCCTCTTTTATAAAACTCAATCAAAGGTTGCCGGATCAGAGGTTTTGTTATTTTAATGAGCAGGGATTTAGTGGCATTGAGATGCTGCCAAGGCCTTGATCCTGTCCATACAGATAAAACCCCTGATTCATCAATGCAGATGTCCTAGCCCTGCACATTATTGACCCACGTGCTGTGGACCACGGCCCTTTTGATACTGTACGTCTACCAAAATACATTTTATTATCCAGTAATCCACAATAAAGGGACACGTTTACTGTTTGGAATGCATCATCACAATGCTACAGTATCTGCAGGCCCACATTCATTCTCTTAAAGTCATCACAACACTATGGTATAGGACCATCACAATGCTATAGTATAGGACCATCACAACACTATGGTATAGGACCATCACAATACTATGGTATAGGACCATCACAACACTATGGTATAGGACCATCACAATACTATGGTATAGGACCATCACAACACTATGGTATAGGACCATCACATCACTATGGTATAGGACCATCACAACACTATGGTATAGGACCATCACAATACTATAGTATAGGACCATCACAACACTATGGTATAGGACCATCACAACACTATGGTATAGGACCATCACAACACTATGGTATAGGACCATCACAATACTATGGTATAGGACCATCACAACACTATGGTATAGGACCATCACAATACTATGGTATAGGACCATCACAACACTATGGTATAGAACCATCACATCACTATAGTATAGGACCATCACAACACTATGGTATAGGACCACCACAATACTATGTTATAGGACCATCACAACACTATGGTATAGGACCATCACAATACTATAGTATAGGACCATCACAACACTATGGTATAGGACCATCACAACACTATGGTATAGGACCATCACAATACTATAGTATAGGACCATCACAACACTATGGTATAGGACCATCACAACACTATGGTATAGGACCATCACAATACTATGTTATAGGACCATCACAACACTATGGTATAGGACCATCACAATACTATAGTATAGGACCATCACAACACTATGGTATAGGACCATCACAACACTATGGTATAGGACCATCACAATACTATAGTATAGGACCATCACAACACTATGGTATAGGACCATCACAACACTATGGTATAGAACCATCACATCACTATTGTATAGGGCCATCACATCACTATGGTATAGGACCATCACATCACTATGGTATAGGACCATCACATCACTAGGGTATAGAACCATCACATCACTATGGTATAGGACCATCACATCACTAGGGTATAGGACCATCACATCACTATGGTATAGAACCATCACATCACTATGGTATAGGACCATCACATCACTATGGTATAGGACCATCACATCACTATGGTATAGGACCATCACATCACTATGGTATAGGACCATCACATCACTATGGTATAGGACCATCACAACACTATGGTATAGGACCATCACATCACTATGGTATAGGACCACCACAACACTATGGTATAGGACCATCACAACACTATGGTATAGGACCATCGCATCACTATGGTATAGGACCATCACAATACTATAGTCTAGAACCATCACAACACTATGGTATTGGACCATCACTATGGTATAGAACCATCACAACACTATGGTATAGAACCATCACAACACTACGGTATAGAACCATCACAATACTATAGTATAGAACCATCACAACACTACGGTATAGGACCATCACAATACTATAGTATAGGGCCATCACAACACTACAGTAAAGGACTATCTGCAGGTACACATTCATTCTAGAAATGACATGGAGGCCTGTTAGAGATAAGCTTCTCTATATGGAGTAGAATATGGAACATAGGAAGGAGCAGACACTCTCAGATTCCGTCCAACCATGACGTTATTGTTTTAGGGTATAACAGTTGTTATAACAGAGGATAAACAGCTTGATCATAACATCTAATGCATTGTGAGGATAGAATGGACTATAGAACAGGGAACATTGTCATTGAGAGTAAGCTAATGGAGAATCAGTTAATATTTATAAAGAGGGTATCCTGTGGAAATGCCTGATCCTACAGTAGGCTACTGCAGCCTTAAAAAGGCTTATGAGGCTTATGGTATTACTGGAGGAAGAGTGTCTGACAGGGGAACAATATATTATGGGGGATAGGAGTATCTGTTATGGAACAACACATAATGATAATAATATAGCCTCTACTGCATCAGATACTGTCACAGGACTGGGGGTCAACAGTGTGGCCTGTGAATTTAAAAAGACTCAACAGTATTAATCAATCAAATGAAAGGAGACAATAAACAGAGAAAACTACATTTGTTTTCTTACATATAAATACATTGAAGTCAAAATTACCCCCTATTTTTCCTCAAAATATTTATGTTGAGAACAATTTAATAGCTTTCCACAACTAAACAAATATTATTCTTATTTTCTATTTTCATATATAGCAGCAATGGTGTGTGTGTGTATAAGAGAGGATGTATCAATGTATACTTGATTTAATTTCAGCTCTCAGATCCACACGGGTGGGAGAACTGGGTTTATTCATTATTTGGATGTATTAATTAGTCGGATTCCGTTGCAAAACGTTTGGTCTGTTGCAAAAGGTTTTGCAACGAAAACGAGAGTTTTTATTGGAGAAATTTAAGTAGGTCCCTCCCCGTTTCTTTCCGTTTGTTCAGTTTGTTTCCGTTTGGTTCCTAGAGTAAACGGTAAACTATATATACACGCACACACTACATTGACACTCCCACACACATTCACATACACTACACACATAAGCTAACACACACACGCACACAGAGACCGACACAACACAAACACACACTTTTACAATCATCATTTGCTGCTGGTGCTCTGTTCTTTATTTTATTCTTATTATCGATCCTGATGTCTAGTCACTTTACCCTGCCTTCGTGTACATATCTACCTCAAATACCTTATTATTATCTATCCTGATGTCTAGTCACTTTACCCTGCCTTCGTGTACATATCTACCTCAAATACCTTATTATTATCTATCCTGATGTCTAGTCACTTTACCCTGCCTTCGTGTACATATCTACCTCAAATACCTTATTATTATCTATCCTGATGTCTAGTCACTTTACCCTGCCTTCGTGTACATATCTACCTCAAATACCTTATTATTATCTATCCTGATGTCTAGTCACTTTACCCTGCCTTCATGTACATATCTACCTCAAATACCTTATTATTATCTATCCTGATGTCTAGTCACTTTACCCTGCCTTCGTGTACATATCTACCTCAAATACCTTATTATTATCTATCCTGATGTCTAGTCACTTTACCCTGCCTTCGTGTACATATCTACCTCATGCCTCTGCATATTGATCTGCTACTCCCTGTGTATATACTGTAGTTCCATTCTTGTGTATTTTATTTTATTCCTCTTGTACTACTTTATTTTTAAACTCTGTGTCGTGGGGAAGGGCTCGTAAGCAAGCATTCCATGGTAAAGTCTACACCAGTTGTATTCGGCCCATGTGACAAATACAATTAGATGTTATCTTATTTGATTTCAACGGTTTCTTTTTCTAACGCGTTTTTCCAACAGAATCCGACTAATGAATACACCCCCGGGGTTCAATCAAATCCGCACTCTCCTTTTTTACTGAACGAAGATAGGCTACTTGCAGGGCGAGCTGACACTTCCTCCAGCGTTGGCAACATCCGGATTCCAGTCGAGATGGTCATGGCGGAGGGTGCAGCTGTTATGAGGAGGAATCGACCAGGGACTAAAGAAAAGGTACCGGATTTTAGCAACATGGTTTAATGTTAGTGTGCTCAATGCTCCTGTCTTGCATTTTACTTGGGCACATTTGTATCCTTTCCTTTATGGCCCGTTTGTCAGCTGCTAACGTTAGCTTACTTAACTAGCTAATGTTGCTAGTTAGCGAGGCTACATACAGCCAGCTGGCTAGCCAGTCAAAGTCAGGAGCTATAAGATATGGGTTGGTAACAGCTATCAAACAATGCCTGTTTTATATTGTCAATTGTCTGAAGTTATCTGAACATCGAATCTACAGGTAACTATGTAGTAGGTAACTACCTCGCCCTTCATCACGACTCTCAGTGCCATTAGATTACACATCAGTCACTGGATGAAGGATTCTTCTGTAGGTGGGAGTTTTGTTAACCTGCGACATTCAGTCTGAACATTAACACGGATAGTTTGCAGTATGATTTTGGAAACATACCGACCTTATCTTTCATATCTGCGAGAAATAATGTAAAAAACAAACAACAAAAAACATGTGAAATTGATACACATCTTTAAAAGGTTACATGGACATATTTCCATTTTACAACGCTTGTTAAGGTCTAGATACCTGTGCTAATTAGCTATCTCTGCGTCTCTGAACAACTGTGTGTAAACTGAAGACAGGCCACAAACATGTCACTGAAAAATACTGTCCACTGCAGCTGTGTTAACCGGTTAAACCAGTGGCGGCTGGTGGGAGGACCTATATGAGGACCTCATTGGAATGAGCCCTTCCTATAGCTCCTCCCACCAGCCTTCACTGGTGTACAGTAAGCTGTATTTTGCATTTGTGAAATTATTCTGATGTGACATGAATGTAGAGGGATTTATGTTTCTAGAACCGTACCACAATTGAGAATGGATTCGTGTTTAGATGGAGTATTTGGCTTCCAGAGCCAATTCGCCCTTTAAACAGAACATGTAAGGTCCTTGGACTATAAGGAGTGATGTTAGGCTCCTTTAGTCCAGTATTGGGCTAGTAGCTACCTAGTCATTTACCAGACAGAGATAAGCTAGCTGGCGAGGTCTTTTTGTCAGCTGAATCAGTGCAGTTAGTTTGCCCTGCTCAGTTTCTTGTGTATGCCCACAGGACTTCTACAACTGGCCCGATGAGTCATTCGAGGAGATGGACAGCACACTGGCTGTGCAGCAGGTGGGAGTCAGATGTCTCTGTTATAATGTTTGAAATATCTTACTGTTTGAGTCATTTGAACATGATGACAGTGTGGTTAATTGAAGAAGTCTAATCAGGCATTCTACTAGCTACGTAGCTAGGGTTGATCTGTGTCAGCAGTTCTCTGTAACATTCTCCAGTATGGATTGAGCAGTTGCATATAGCCAAAATATCTGAGAAACTGAAATCTTTCAAGTGTAGACAACAATCAGACTGCTATTCTGCCATTTGAGTTGCTGAGGTAGAATGGCTTAGTCAGGTGATATATTTAATACAGTTCTGTTCTGCTTCTAAAGTGTGTTTGTGGTTCTTCTCAGTACATCCAACAGAACATCCGTACAGACTGCTCCAACATGGACAAGATCCTGGAGCCCCCAGAGGGTCAGGATGAAGGGGTCTGGAAGTACGAACACCTCAGGTAGTGGCTGCCGTTTACCACTTACACGAAAGTCATGTGGACATCCAAAATGTGTACTGGTGCTGAAAACAAATCCTTCTTTTAATATTTGATCTTGTCTCCTGTCCTCCATTTTTAGGCAGTTCTGTTTGGAGCTGAACGGACTTGCTGTGAAACTACAGGTATGCTCTTACGATTGACCAGCAGGCCTGGGCATTTCCAGTCCTCGGGGGCCTGATTGGTGCCACAGTTTTGCTCCAGCTAACACACCTGACTCCAATAACCACCTAATCATGATCTTCAGTTTAGAATGACATTTGATTAATCAGCTGTGTTTGTTAGGGATGGAGAAAAAGTGTGACACCAATCAGGCCCTGAGGACTGGAGTTTCCCAGGCCTGTGACATAGCTCTTCAGGAAGATCATGTTGAACATCCATTCTTCTCACACTGTGTTTGTTGGAGTGGTAACGTCCAGTAAGTCTGTTGCTAACATGTACTCTGTCTGTTCACAGGGAGAATGCCACCCAGACACATGCACCCAGATGACGGCAACAGAGCAGTGGATCTTCCTCTGCGCTGCACACAAGACTCCCAAAGAGGTAAGGTCCTCTCTGCCCACAGCATTTGTAGAGACGGATCCCTCATCCAGTTCCTACCCCCTTTCCCTGGTATAAGAATAGAACACTAATATAAACCAGTTACACTTTTATCCAAAGACACTTAGTCTTAGTGACTTAGTCATGCATGCATACAGTTTTTGTTTTGAAGTAAGCATTTCGTTGGACTGTGTATCCCAGTGGGAATCGAACCACATGGCACTTGGTATTGCAAGCACCGTGCTCTACCAACTGAGCCACACAGGACTACAAGATAGTTGTCCTCTGGCACCGAACATTCAACATGCCAGGACTAATAACACCATTATAGTCATTATTGTATCATGGCTGGTACTCAAGCCTGTTGTGTTTGCTGTCTCCTGCAGTGTCCAGCCATCGACTACACCAGACACACTCTGGACGGAGCCGCCTGCCTCCTCAACAGTAACAAGTACTTCCCTAGCAGGTAACAACTGTTTACCGTGTTCCTATGTCTCCTGTGACTAACTTTCTCATTAACCCCCAGCACCCTTCACACAGAAATCACAATCGTTTTTTTATTTAACACCATTTCATCCTATTGATCATTCGCATCGTACTGATTTATGCGGCTACCTACACTTGCTGTAAGCGTTGTAATAAAGTTGCTGTCTATAGATTGTAAACTGATTTGGTCTCTGTTCTATGGTAGAGTGAGCATTAAAGAATCCTCAGTAGGGAAACTGGGTTCAGTTTGTCGACGGATCTACAGGATATTCTCCCACGCTTACTTCCACCATCGTCAGATCTTTGACAAGTATGAGGTAAGCGTTTTCTATGACTGTCTTTATTCCTGTGAATTGTAATTACACATGTCCATACTGTACTTAAAGCACTAACCCAAAACCTAGCCCTAAGCCTGGGATTCAATCTGATCCCGCGTTGTCGAATGTTCCAGCGGCTGCGGAGATCACATTCACGGTTAACGCTGCATATGTCGGCTCAATGGGAAATGACCTTTACATGTTAAGCGTGCTACAATGCGTGATCAGATTGAATCCCGTTCTAACTCTTACCCCAACAGGTTTCACATAGATTCAGCTGTGATTGTGATGATACTTGTTACATTGTACTTAATATAATTTGACTCTGGTTTATTGGTTACCAGTGATTACAGCTTTCAACTAGCATTGGATTTAGAAATGTTGTTGTTGTTGTTGTTGTTGTTGTTGTTGTTGTTAGGATTTTATTTAGGAAAACTCAAGCGAATGCTCTTGCCCTCTCCAGAACGAGACGTTCCTGTGCCATCGGTTCACGCGCTTTGTGATGAAGTACAACCTGATGTCCAAGGACAACCTGATCGTTCCCATCATGGAGGATGAGACTAACCCTAACGAAGCAGAGGGCGAGAACGACGCCTGAGGACTGGGATCTGAAGAGGATCTGCTACACCCTGCCAAACTATTTCAAACACATGGCTGTTACACACACACACACACCCACAACCACACAATACTCTCAAAAGCACACTAAAATCACCTGTTTTTAAGTAGAATATTTTCAATATTGTATGAACATCCTAATTTAGCTTGTATGTTTCAGAGAACAAGACAATGTTGTGGTTAAATGACTAACCAATATACACTGAGGCCAGTTAATTAGGTACACCCATCTAGTACCGGGTCAGACCCCGCTTTGCCACCAAAACAGCCTGAATTCTTCAGGGCATGGATTCTACAAGGTGTCGGAAACGTTCCACGTGGATGTCGGTCCATGCAGACGGGATGGCATCACGCAGTAGCTGCAGATTGGACGGCGGTACATTGATGCTGTGAACAGCACGGTCTACCTCATCCCAAAGATGCTCTCTATTGGGTTTGGTCAGCAACAGTGTTCAGATACGCTGTGGCGTTCGATCGTTGCTAAATTGGTATCAAGGGACCTAACATGTGCCAGGAAAATGTTCCCCACACCAGTACCCTACCGGCACCAGCCTGTACCGTTGACACCAGGTAGGATGGGTCAACGCACTCCTGCTGTTTACTCCAGAACCCGACTCTGTCATCAGCGTGAACTGGGATTCGTCAGACCCGGCAAGGTGTTTCCACTCCTCAATTGTCCAGTGTTGGTAATTGCGTTCCCACTAGTGCTTCTTCTTTGTTTTAGCTGATAGGAGTGGAACCCCGTGTGGTCGTCTGCTACAATAGCCCATCCGTGACAAGGATCGACTAGTTGTGCGTTCTGAAATGCCGTTCTGCACATCACTGTTGTACTGTGCCGTTATTTGCTAGTTAGTGGCCAGCCTGTTAGCTTGCATGATTCTTGCCATTCTCCTTCGACCTCTCATCAACGAGTTGTTTTCACCCACAGGGCTGCCGCTGACTGGATCATTTTTGTTTGTCGCACCATTCGCGGTAAACTCATGACACTGTCGTGCGTGAAAATCCCAGGAGGCCGGCCCTTTTGGAGATATTGGATCCGGCGCGCCTAGCACAGACGATCATACCACGCTCAAAGTCACTTAGGTCGCTAGTTTTACACATTCTAGCATTCAATCAAACAGTTACTGAATGGCTCAATGCCTGTCTGCCTGCTTTATAGACCAAGCCACAGCCACGTGACTCACTGTCTGTAGGAGCGAATCATTTTGGTGAACAGGGTGGTGTACCTGATAAACTGTGAGACACCCTTGGCTAGTTACTTTATCATGTGCTTTCTGTTTGGTCCTTAGGCAGCGTTTACACAGGCAACCAAATTCTTATGGGAAAAAGAATTGCTCTGCTTGGTCAAAAGATCATAATTGGGCTGTCTGTGTAAACGAAGCCTTTGTTGTGTTCTAGGTGTCAGGAACTCTGGTCTAATGTAGATCTACAAGTTAATATAACAGGTATTTAATAAACAGCCTACATTATACAGGTTGATATAACAGGTATTTAATAAACAGCCTACATTACAGGTTGATATAACAGCCTACATTATACAGGTTGATATAACAGGTATTTAATAGTCCATTATTTCTGACTATACTGTATATAGCACCACGTCAGTCTTCCATCCTAGATTAAGGAAGTGGAAGGACATGATTAATTGAAGACTATAACAAAAAATGGGTTGTAGGGTTTTAGTCCACTAATGACTGAGGTTAGGATTAGGGGAAGGGAAGCTGATCCTAGATCAACTGAGGTTAGGATTAGGGGAAGGGAAGCTTATCCTAGATCAGCTGAGGTTAGGATTAGGGGAAGGGAAGCTGATCCTAGATCAGCTGAGGTTAGGATTAGGGGAAGGGAAGCTGATCCTAGATCAGCTGAGGTTAGGATTAGGGGAAGGGAAGCTGATCCTAGATCAACTGAGGTTAGGATTAGGGGAAGGGAAGCTTATCCTAGATCAGCTGAGGTTAGGATTAGGGGAAGGGAAGCTGATCCTAGATCAACTGAGGTTAGGATTAGGGGAAGGGAAGCTTATCCTAGATCAGCTGAGGTTAGGATTAGGGGAAGGGAAGCTGATCCTAGATCAACTGAGGTTAGGATTAGGGGAAGGGAAGCTTATCCTAGATCAGCTGAGGTTAGGATTAGGGGAAGGGAAGCTGATCCTAGATCAGCTGAGGTTAGGATTAGGGGAAGGGAAGCTGATCCTAGATCAGCTGAGGTTAGGATTAGGGGAAGGGAAGCTGATCCTAGATCAACTGAGGTTAGGATTAGGGGAAAGGGAGCTGATCCTAGATCAGCTGAGGTTAGGATTAGGGGAAGGGAAACTGATCCTAGATCAACTGAGGTCAGGATTAGGGGAAGCTGATCCTAGATCAGCTGAGGTTAGGATTAGGGGAGGGGAAGCTGATCCTAGATCAGCTGAGGTTAGGATTAGGGGAAACTGATCCTAGATCAACTGAGGTTAGGATTAGGGGAAGGGAAGCTGATCCTAGATCAGCTGAGGTTAGGATTAGGGGAAGGGAAGCTGATCCTAGATCACACGGACGTATCCATCCTTCTCAAGGGTATCCATCCTTCTCAAGGGAAGCTGATCCTAGATCAGCTGAGGTTAGGATTAGGGGAAGGGAAGCTGATCCTAGATCAACTGAGGTTAGGATTAGGGGAAGGGAAGCTGATCCTAGATCAACTGAGGTTAGGATTAGGGGAAGGGAAGCTGATCCTAGATCAACTGAGGTTAGGATTAGGGGAAGGGAAGCTGATCCTAGATCAACTGAGGTTAGGATTAGGGGAGGGGAAGCTGATCTGCACCTAGGGGAAGCTTCAACCCAGAGCCAAAAACTGCAACATTGCCGCAGGATAGCCTGTTTACTGGGCCAGAGTTCCTACATCTTTCACACTACAAAGACTGCTTTCCTAATGACTTGTTTCTATAGAAGGGGACGGGGGTGTTTTATGTTCATGCCATTTAGGGCAACAATCTCTCACTATATTTATTTAAAAGAAAGGAATTTGATGTTTTATTAGTGAATATTAATTAATGACAGCTACTCAGAAATGCCTTAGGTTTTCAAAGCACATGTATGTCTCATTCACTTTCTATATTCTTGTGATTAACTATTACTCAGGCAACACAACGATGTGTTTGACTGTGTTGCCATTTTGTCCCTGGTGGATATCCATTCACTGTTTCTTATTAAAATATCAGATATATTTACAATCAAGTGCCATGTGTATTCCTATTGTACATTTGTGACCTGTAGTCTTCACATTTTCACCGTAGTGCAACGTTTTCAAACAGGCTTCCATTTCATCAGTAAGGTTTTTTTAATAAAGGGTTGTTTCCCTGGGCTCAATGACACACGGACGTATCCATCCTTCTCAAGGGTTCAAACTTTATTCTTATGAACAATGACACACGGACGTATCCATCCTTCTCAAGGGTTCAAACTTTATTCTTATGAACAATGACACACGGACGTATCCATCCTTCTCAAGGGTTCAAACTTTATTCTTATGAACAATGACACACGGACGTATCCATCCTTCTCAAGGGTTCAAACTTTATTCTTATGAACAATGACACACGGACGTATCCATCCTTCTCAAGGGTTCAAACTTTATTCTTATGAACAATGACACACGGACGTATCCATCCTTCTCAAGGGTTCAAACTTTATTCTTATGAACAATGACACACGGACGTATCCATCCTTCTCAAGGGTTCAAACTTTATTCTTATGAACAATGACACACGGACGTATCCATCCTTCTCAAGGGTTCAAACTTTATTCTTATGAACAATGACACACGGACGTATCCATCCTTCTCAAGGGTTCAAACTTTATTCTTATGAACAATGACACACGGACGTATCCATCCTTCAAGGGTTCAAACTTTATTCTTATGAACAATGACACACGGACGTATCCATCCTTCTCAAGGGTTCAAACTTTATTCTTATGAACAATGACACACGGACGTATCCATCCTTCTCAAGGGTTCAAACTTTATTCTTACGAACAATGACACACAGACGTATCCATCCTTCTCAAGGGTTCAAACTTTATTCTTACGAACAATGACACACGGACGTATCCATCCTTCTCAAGGGTTCAAACTTTATTCTTACGAACAATGACACACGGACGTATCCATCCTTCAAGGGTTCAAACTTTATTCTTATGAACAACACGACCCACTTCTGAACACAAGTCTTAAACATTTCCAACCAATATTCGGAAAGAACAAGGCACAACGTAATGTGCAGAAGAACATAAACATCCAAATGTTAGCTAGTGTTCAGAACTATATACAAAACATGCACCGATGTTAAAACAAAATCTTAACTGTAAGGTCAAGACAACTTAGCCTCATTTATAAAAAGGGTAGACGAAGGGAACATATCTTAACTCAAACAATATTTGCCATTTTTTAAAGGCTGTACTTTGGAGCAAAGCATAGTTGATCTGCTCCTCAAATTGAGTAATGGGATTACAGGAAGTAGAGGAAGGGAAGAAATGGGGAGGTGGAATATCCTCAAACTGAACTTCAAACATCTAACATTGTAATAAATAGTTAAACATTTGTTTTAAAAGGCAAGACACATTGACTTGACAATGTGGTGCTATGAAAATATGTAAAGAGTAAAACATGTTTATTTAAATGTAACATTTTGAGAAATTACAGGCATGCTTGGAATACAACAAAATACTTTTCCTAAAATGATCTAATTTCAAATCAAACTTTGATTCTGTTTTATTAGTAACTGACCAAACCAAATGTACCTAAACGTTTATTTTAATGTTAAATTAACAGGACGTGGGAGCACTTATTTATGAAATTCTTCTGTCATTTGTTTTCTTCTGGCATTGACTTTCACTATGATCAAAATTCTCAACAAGAAAACAAGTACGTTTCAGAGCAAAACGGCATAACTTTTCAATTGTGAACCGTTGTGGAAAATTCGAGATGTTTCTACCCTGATTATATATATTTTTTACAGGGAAGATAATGAAAGTGAATAGCAGTTCACACAAAACAAAATCAGACACCTCATAGTACATGCTATTCAAATAATTATTCAAAAAAATAGGCCTACATGAAATATGTGATGTCATAAATTCTTTAGTTAAACCTCAACTCTGACACCCATAGCTTATCAGTTATAGAATACAATTTATAAAAACTTTTTTTTTTTTACAGACTACATGCATAAGCAATGAGGGAGCAGACCAAGACAGGATGCAGGAAAAAGGAAACCTAACCGTGTAAACCTGAGTGGACCATGGGTGACTCATGACTGAACCAAGGGTGATTGAAGTTGATGAAGATGAGGTGAATAATTTACAGGCAGGAAAGAATGGCAAAAAAAAGAGCTTACTTTGTTGACCTTCCAATCTTCAAATGTCCCAGCCGTCACACAAAGCCGACGTGAGACCACGTGAATCTGTTTGACTGATATTCATTGTACTTTGTGGTCCCAGTCCTGTGGATAGAGTTATTTTGATGTTACCCCTCATCTGGAGGGAACATCGTTTTTAGAGACTCACAATCACAGAAAAATCTACATGAAACAGCTCTCGAAAACATGAGATACATAAAAATGCATAAAATAATCTCCTGTTTATGTATTTTTTCATCCAGTTAGAGAATTATGTAACGATTAACCCTCTAGGGATATTTTTGCCCTCTTCTGTGACAGCAGCCTAATTATTTTTAAATACATTTTCCAACATGTATTGCAGTCACATTAAAAAGACAGTAATCTTGACTATTCTAATACCATTGAGATAAAACATGCTCAATAGCAGATAAAGAGCTTTTCACCAATATTGGCAATAATCTTCGTTAGACTTTTTTTTGCTTTGCGTTAAGAGCTAATTTGAAAAACAAAACTTGTGATTGGCCAATAGGCCTACATAAAGCAGTACCAGGAAATAGTTCCCTATTGCTTCTATACTCTGAACGGTTACATGGCAAAAGTTTGACACAGATGCCAATGGAGGAACATTCTTGTTACAAAAGATCGTTTAGCTTAACTTTAAGCTCAATCATGCATTAGGTTAAGTTATGAAACAGTTAAACAGTACAATATAGTACCAAGAGCTAGTTATCCCTCCGAGTTGTGGAAAAAACACCAGAGAAAACTATGCACTTTTTCACAGTCCAGAAGTGATAGAATGAGCACTTACATCATAGTGCTTACAGTACTTTTTAGTAGCTAAAATGATAGAATAATACATTAAATTATACTACACAGATAAAAAAATGAACATTCAGCGAGCACATAGTTGTCTGGGACTGAATAATATAATGCGGGTGAAGGAGACAGGGTCATGAGAAGCGGGTGGAGCGATTGAGAAGCGGGTGGAGAGATTGAGAAGTAGGTCTTTCTGCCTGAGGAGATGGGCGTTTCATTGGCTGAAAGGAAACGTGGATGACCTCTACTTGAGTGGTTCGGTGGCGGGCAGAGGGGAGGGGTCAGTGGTGATTTCTGGGCGGTACTCCTTGCGCAGGTGGGCGTAGTGCGGGTTGCGGCCGTACCTGGGCTTCAGGGTGACCGGCGAGGAGGGGTAACCTCGCCTCATGGCGTGGAACTTCTGTTCCTAGATGGGGAACGTAACAGACACGACACATGACAATCCTTCTCCAACAGTCATTCCTCACAACAGACCAATAAAGATGATTCTCTAGCATGCATTATCATATGTCATAATAAGTTTATACTGGTATTATAACTGGTACCTTTCCTGGTTCTTGCTGTATCATGACAGGTGTCATCCCCCCTGGACTTTGTGGGTAGTATGATAACGTGTGATTGTAGGCTGGTTGCACCATGTGGTCGATGAACTGCTGCTGTGGTAAAACAAGTAAGCACTGAGTACGGTTTTATACATCAACTGTCACCTAATGCTAACGCTATGAAGTAGCATATGGGAAATAGTACCCTGACCGAGGGAACTACAAAATGGTTGTGTTCAGTAGGTCGTACTGTGGCAAAACATTTTGAAACAGTCAATACAAATGTGCCTTTCTTATTTTTTTCTCAGTTTTGAGCGTAATGAACAGGACCCAGGTCAGGATGTTATCAACCTCTGGGATGGGGGCCTCTATGAGGGGCATGGCAGGCTGGACACAGCCCCCGTCGCTGGGCTGCTCCATGGGCTGGTACAGGAGCTCAGAGGGCTGCATGTACAACACTGGGCTGGAGGGCACTGGAGACTGACACACACACACAATTAGTTGACATTTAGAAAACACCTTGCTCTGATAAAAACCCACTCACAAACATAGAGGTGAAGAACACAGAAGCCCATCTCCTTACCTGAGGAACGTTCCATTGCAGGTGACTAGGGTGACACTGTGTAGGGGCCTGAAGGACACAGAGTATAGGAAACATCAGTACCCAGGAGTACACCAGCTTTCTCCCGGAATAACACCTCAATAGCATTACATTACATCTGAACAGCTGACTTGGCTGTCAGTGGCTGAGATACCAGTATTTACAATGGATGTCTTATGATGCTGTACTGGTGACTACGGTTAGCCTGGTCCCAGATCTGTTTGTGCTGTCTTGCCAACTCCTATGGTCATGAACATCATTCCTATAGAACACAAACAGATCTGGGATCAGGCTGGTCAGCTGAGCTGTAATGGTGGTGGTGAGACGGTCCAGGACAGTCTGCTCTGACCTGGTAGTGATGGTAGGCCGGCTGCTGGTAGATAGGTGGAGGCTGGTGGGTCAGCATGACTGGAGAGCCAGGCACTGAGCGGGACTACAAGGACACAGACGCACATGTAATATGCGGGACACCAGCCATGTAAGAAAGAACATGTATCTTTACGCCAAAAAAGCAAATGTACAATAACTTAAGATTTTATCAAATGCAGTGAATTGTATAAAATGACTAAAACACTGTAGTATGTCATGTCTGTTTCCTGTATGAAACATGATCAATAGTCTCTCTATGATTCTCACATGTTGCTGTGTAATCAAATCTTCATGTAGAATGCACATTTCATTCACCACCAGGGAAAATGTGGCATGAGCACATGGCTGAGTAAAGGATAGGACTCACAGGCCAGTGGTAGGGGGTGGAGGGGCTCATCTCTGGGGTGTGGAAGTAAGCCACTCCGTTGTGGTAGGTGTAGGGGTACCCCGTAGAGGTGGTGAGGTACATGGTTCCACAGGGGGTGGGCATCATGGCAGGAGTATGGCTGGACAGAGAGAAGCTGTTTGCTGAGTGGAGGAGGAAGGAGGCACAAGTCAACCACCAGGTTATGTACAAAGGCAAATGTTATCGACACTCAATCCCAGGTGATAATTCAGCATTTTAAAGCCAACAAGTGCAAGAGCACATTAGTCCCCACCCACCACGATCAAGATAAGACAATATATGGTATGATAGTTCAAATGTTCAATAATGCATTACAAACGTGTTGAAAAAGTTATTTCCACCACTATGTAATCCTACTGCTTCAGCTGTCACTCATCTACAGCATGGTAAGACAACCCTGTTCCTGAGGTGCTGCAGGATTCTGTTCAATCTAGGCACCACACCTGACCAAATTAGCTAATGTTCAGTGACTGCCTAAATTCAACACACCTGGTCTTCCAGGTCGGTTAAAGCACTTCAGGACCAGGGTGACCTAGCCCTGCTCTACGGTGCTCTGTTACTTACGGTGACCTCCCACTTGTTGCTTGCGGACGGCCTGGCCGATGTTGAGCCTCTTGTCCCGGAAGCACAGTCTGTCAGCCTGGGGATGTGGTGGTGGCAGAGGGACAGGGGGTATCCGGTACAGATTGAGACAGATCACTTTATTACCCATGACCATGACTTTACTGGTGATGGACTGAGCTAAATCTAATGTGAATTTGAGCTGCTGTCTGCCAGAAGGAGATATAAGGTTTGTATTGTATCATTTCTATCCCATATCTCTACAGTATACTGGCTCTAAAAAAAAGGTGCCATCTAGCACCTAAAAGGGTTCTTCGGCTATCCTCATAGGGGAACCGTTTTGGATTCCATGTGGAACCCTTTCCAGAGGGCTCTACATGTAACCCAAAATGATTATACCTGGAACCAAAAAGGGTTCTCCTATGGGGACAGTCGATGAACCCTTTTGTGAAAGAGTGTACTTTTAGTTACTCACATCATGAAGGATTCTCTCTGTATCCTCCTGCGTCTCAAAGGTAACAAAGCCATATCTGTGGGATGGACACAAACACACAGTGTCCCTGGATTACATTTCCATTGCCATACCTTATTTAATAAACATCATTGCAAGTGTCATCCAGTCTATGTGGGGCAGAACATCTCCAGTTTAACTGAACTCACCCTTTTGACACCCCAGCACGGTCAATCACTATCTTCACCTCCTTCACTTCTCCATGCTGGGAGAAGAAGCGTCTCAGGTCGCTCTCATTGGTCTACACACAAAAAGAACACACCCCTTTTATGCTCCAGTAACATGCAGCAGCAGCAAAAAGGTAAAGTTAGGTCGCAAAACACAAAACCAGGAGGCCCTATGAAAGTAAAGAAAGAGACAAAATTCACCTTGAAATCAATGCCTCCCACAAAGATGCGGTTAGGGATGATGGTGCCAAAACGGGGGGCATGGTGAGAGGGAGAGGTGTTGTTGCTGAGGTCTTGAGACGCTGGAGTAGGAGGAGGAGAGGGAGTGCTGGTCTGCGTGCAGATTGAGATTAGCTTGAAACAGAACAAGAGCATCACTGGATTGGCCATCCTCACCAATGCTGAGAAATTCTGATAATGTAGCAAAAGTTAGCTATTTTACAAAGCAATATTGTTTGATATCTTTAAGACAAAAGGTATGTTGTAAGCCTTTGATCTTTCAAAACAAACTGTCTCTACAACTGTATTATTGGGGACAACTGCACCTTGAAAAGAGGTTGTCTTTGTAGATGCACTTTTGTTTTGTCTAGAGCTGGGAATAACGAGCCAACCCTGAGTGACCTTTTGCTTTTTAAAGCCTATAATACGGCTCACAGAAATGCATGAGAAACTGCACAATGCTAGGCTAAGGTTTAGGAGAGAATTTAGCTAGTTAGCTAGCTACTAGCTACCAAGAGTCAGCCAACACATTTTCGATCAGGAGAAACATGCAAGACCAATCACCATTTACCAATAAACGAGTTACAACATAACTTACTCTGGTTTGGAATACATTATCTATATCAAGCGACATATAACTGAACAGAAAGAACGCTAGTTAACATAGCTAGCTAGATAAGTTAGCTAAACTAAATACCTTGCTAACTTTATGCACTGGAAGCTAACGTTAGTGATAGCTAGACAATTATCGTTAGCATTCAAGAGTGACATTTTTAACTTACTGGCTATATAACATTAATTTATATAATTGTAGTATTGGCAACCCACATTGTTACATGAATCACAATTAAATATACCGACACAATCAAACGTAACACTTATCTGTTTAGCTACTTTGCTAGCTAGCCGATTTAACGTTATATATATATATATTTTACATATTCATCTTAGCTAGCTACTGGTAGCTAGCAAGATGACAAGTAAAGTTAGTACGCTCGTGAAGGTAACTTACAGCTATTTCGTTCTCCATCGTAGACACCGTGCTTAATTAGATGGCTTGAACAAGTAAAGTGGAAACAAATAATTGATTGAGGGTTATATCCAATGTAAAACAGCAAGACAATGGCAACTAAAGTTAAAACACCTTGCAAGCGAAGTGCACACAGCCAGGGACAGCCGACCTTGTATCAGAGTCATCAACACCAGTCCCGCTCGAGCTGCAGCAGGAACGAAGGAAAAATATCTGGCGTTTACCAGATCGAGCTAGTCGATCCTAAACCATTCATATTCATAGGGCAAGTATTGGTTACATTTATTTTGTTTCATTTGGATTTAACCAGAGAAACATGTATATATAGATAATTGTTAGTTTGTTTCCATGTGCCAAAGGTAGGAAACTTTAGAGCAGTCGCAGGTTAGCTAGCTAGTTTAATTCGGTTTTATTTCCCGCTCTTCGGGGCTCTGCCGCCCCCAACTTGTCAAGATGGCACTTTCCCAGTCCCCAATGACAACGTTGTTGGCGGGAGAAAAACCGTTTTTAGGAAAACCGTTTTTATTGAACAATTACAGTTAATTGCTACATTATAAGTGTGCATGAATGAACATGGCAATTATCGTATTATTAATATTTTGGCACAAATATTCTACAAAGAAAACTAGCAAACATACCAAAACATTTACCCTATCGCCCGAGTGTATGGTTGGTATCGGGTTCTGTCTTGCCTGGTTGCCATTTTTTTAAAGCTCATGTTCAACTCCTTGTACTTCATATTCACATGACTTGGAGAACAAGGAGTGGAATGTTAGCTAAACAGACTGGCAACCAGGCTACTAGGTTCTGTCAGGCAGAGACCGTTCACATTGATACAGCACCTGTTGCTGTCTTCAATGCAGCGTCCCTCCCAGTCTGGCTCTTCCTGAGAGGCCTTTTATATATGAACCCTCTTTGATTAGCCATGCACTGTAGTGTGAAGTCCTTAGCTGATCTTTTCACAAGTAGACCTATGGGTAAATGAAATAGAATGTATCTGTGACGTTCAGCATTATTTTGCTAGGTCGCTACATTACATAGGCCTATTGAAAGCATTGAATTGATTTTGTGTGCAAGCATCCAATATTGCTATTAATATGTTGCAGGTGTTGTGCAGTAAGGTACAAGCTACAGGTGCTATTATTGGTTGCGTTCCCCTGCTCAAACGCTGCATGCATAAACCAATGGTTGCCTGCCCTGTCATCAACTGTGCAGTTTTGCACCAAAATGCTAAAACATAAGATGTGGTTAGTTGATACATAAAATACCTATCCGGGCGTTGTAAAATCTGGCATGTGTCAGCTACGTCAGAGCAGAGGAACTCAGAGCAGAGGAACACGACCATTGCCATGCCTTGTTTTGTCATGTTCCCTAGCCTAGCAGAATGTCACACCTGTTCACGCTGCTGGTGCTTGGCTTACCTACCTGGGAGCACTGAGGTCCAGGGAGGCTGGAGGGTGAACCGTGCATTTCTCCACGGTCCTGGGAGAGACAGGGTTTAGTGCGATGAAAGAAAGAGACACTGTGAGAACTCTGTCGCCAGGCTTGCAATGCCTGTGCTGCACATACCAGGACGGTATCGTTTAACCATGAACTGTGGGCAATGAGCACCGCCATCCACCCTCTCCTGCCCCATATCTCTCACTCTGTTGCTTTGCTTATAGTCCCTCCTTTTTCTTTATCCTTCTCTAGCCCTGACCAAAGAAAGAGTTCTAGTATATACACTCTGTCTTGGCTATACACTGAGTATACAAAACATTAGGAACAACTGCTGTTTCCATGACATCGGCTGACCAGGTGAATCCTGGTGAAAGCTATGATCCCTTATTGATGTCACTTGTTTAATCCACATCAATCAGTTTAGATGAAGGGGAGGAGACAGGTTAGAGAAGGATTTTTAAGCCTTGAGACAATTAAGACATGGATTGTGTATGTGTGCCATTCAGAGGGTGAATGGACAAGACAAAATATTTAAGAGCCTTTGAACAGACTATAGTAGTAGGTGCCAGGCGCACCGGTTTGTGGCAAGAACTGCAACGCTGCTGGGTTTTTCACGCTCAACAGTTTCCGGTGTGTATCAAGAATGGTCCACCAGCCAATGTGACACAACTGTGGAAGCATTGGAGTCAACATGGGCCAGCATCCCTGGGGAACGCTTATGACACCTTTCATCGCCACCTTGTCCATGCCCTGACAAATTGAGGCTGTTCTGAGTGCAAACTCAATTTTAGGAAGGTGTTCGTAATGTTTGGTATACTCAGTGTATATCCTTCCTGGTTTGGTCAGTATTATGGCCAGTATGCAATATACTGGCTAAAGGTCTCCAGAATAATGTCGGCCTGAATAAATATTTATGCAATATTCAAGATCAGTCACAAGAGGGCAATGTTTCCCTCTGAATTTGTGCTGGTTAGAACAAAACATAGCCTGCCTGTCTACTACAACATGTCATGAACTGGGTTTGTTTGACATTTCTAATCCAGAGAACGGTAAAGCATGTTGTAGGTCTAGTATGTAATGAGATGCTTAGAGAACCTTTCATTTGATAGCTGTGTTCTATCAGGCAATATGGCTCATAACAGCTTTATCCACCACCAGGATAGGTTCAGGCCTATCGCTGGGAGGGTTAGGCCTATAGGATGTGTCTGTCTGACTCCTAGGCAGGGGGACAAAGTACCTGACAGACTCAGTTTATAATGCAGATGTACATCTGGGGCAGTATTTCCCTAGCATTACACACTTGATTTAAAGGTTTGATGATGAGTTGATTAGTGGAATCAGGCGTGTAGTACTTGGGCAAAAACATGGCCTCCTCAGCCTGACAGGGCTGCATGCGGAAAGGAGTCTCCATCAAATAAAATTGTATTTGTCACATGCTTTGTAAACAACAGGTGTAGACTAATAATAAAATATTTAACTTATGGGCTGTTCCGGACAATGCATAGAGAAAAATAATAGAAAAATAATAACACAAGGAATAAATACACAATGAGTACAAATAACTTGGCTATATACACGGGGTACCAGTACCGAGTCGATGTACAGGGGTATGGTCAGGTTACAGTCAGCCATGTAGCCTCTTTTAACTCAGTCAGGTGTGACATGTAGCCATGTAGCCCCCTTTTAACTCAGTCAGGTTTGACATGTAGCCATGTAGCCTCTTTTAACTCAGTCAGGTGTGACATGTAGCCCCGTAGCCTCTTTTAACTCAGTCAGGTTTGACATGTAGCCATGTAGCCTCTTTTAACTCAGTCAGGTGTGACATGTAGCCATGTAGCCTCTTTTAACTCAGTCAGGTTTGACATGTAGCCATGTAGCCTCTTTTAACTCAGTCAGGTGTGACATGTAGCCTCTTTTAACTCAGTCAGGTTTGACATGTAGCCATGTAGCTTCTTTTAACTCAGTCAGGTGTGACATGTAGCCCCGTAGCCTCTTTTAACTCAGTCAGGTTTGACATGTAGCCATGTAGCCTCTTTTAACTCAGTCAGGTGTGACATGTAGCCATGTAGCCTCTTTTAACTCAGTCAGGTTTGACATGTAGACATGTAACTTCTTTTAACTCAGTCAGGTTACAGTCAGCCATGTAGCTTCTTTTAACTCAGTCAGGTGTGACATGTAGCCATGTAGCCTCTTTTAACTCAGTCAGGTTTGACATGTAGCCCCGTAGCCTCTTTTAACTCAGTCAGGTTACAGTCAGCCATGTAGCTTCTTTTAACTCAGTCAGGTGTGACATGTAGCCATGTAGCCTCTTTTAACTCAGTCAGGTGTGACATGTAGCCCCGTAGCCTCTTTTAACTCAGTCAGGTTACAGTCAGCCATGTAGCTTCTTTTAACTCAGTCAGGTGTGACATGTAGCCATGTAGCCCTCTTTTAACTCAGTCAGGTGTGACATGTAGCCATGTAGCTTCTTTTAACTCAGTCAGGTTTGACATGTAGCCCCGTAGCCTCTTTAAACTCAGTCAGGTTTGACATGTAGCCTCTTTTAACTCAGTCAGGATTGACATGTAGCCTCTTTTAACTCAGTCAGGATTGACATGTAGCCTCTTTTAACTCAGTCAGGTGTGACATGTAGCCTCTTTAAACTCAGTCAGGTGTGACATGTAGCCTCTTTTAACTCACTCAGGATTGACATGTAGCCTCTTTTAACTCAGTCAGGTGTGACATGTAGCCTCTTTAAACTCAGTCAGGTGTGACATGTAGCCTCTTTTAACTCAGTCAGGTTTGACATGTAGCTTCTTTTAACTCAGTCAGGATTGACATGTAGCCTCTTTTAACTCAGTCAGGTGTGACATGTAGCCTCTTTTAACTCAGTCAGGTGTGACATGTAGCCTCTTTTAACTCAGTCAGGATTGACATGTAGCCTCTTTTAACTCAGTCAGGTGTGACATGTAGCCATGTAGCCTCTTTTAACTCAGTCAGGTGTGACATGTAGCCTCTTTTAACTCAGTCAGGTGTGACATGTAGCCTCTTTTAACTCAGTCAGGTGTGACATGTAGCCTCTTTTAACTCAGTCAGGTGTGACATGTATCCTCTTTAAACTCAGTCAGGTGTGACATGTAGCCTATTTTAACTCAGTCAGGTGTGACATGTAGCCTCTTAACTCAGTCAGGTGTGACATGTATCCTCTTTAAACTCAGTCAGGTGTGACATGTAGCCTCTTTTAACTCAGTCAGGACTGACATGTAGCCTCTTTAAACTCAGTCAGGTGTGACATGTAGCCTCTTTTAACTCAGTCAGGTGTGACATGTATCCTCTTTAAACTCAGTCAGGTGTGACATGTAGCCTCTTTAAACTCAGTCAGGTGTGACATGTAGCCTCTTTTAACTCAGTCAGGTGTGACATGTATCCTCTTTAAACTCAGTCAGGTGTGACATGTAGCCTCTTTTAACTCAGTCAGGTGTGACATGTAGCCTCTTTAAACTCAGTCAGGTGTGACATGTAGCCTCTTTAAACTCAGTCAGGTGTGACATGTAGCCTCTTTTAACTCAGTCAGGTGTGACATGTAGCCTCTTTTAACTCAGTCAGGTGTGACATGTAGCCTCTTTTAACTCAGTCAGGTGTGACATGTAGCCTCTTTTAACTCCGTCAGGTGTGACATGTAGCCTCTTTTAACTCCGTCAGGTGTGACATGTAGCCTCTTTTAACTCAGTCAGGTGTGACATGTATCCTCTTTAAACTCAGTCAGGTGTGACATGTAGCCTCTTTAAACTCAGTCAGGTGTGACATGTAGCCTCTTTTAACTCAGTCAGGTGTGACATGTAGCCTCTTTTAACTCAGTCAGGTGTGACATGTAGCCTCTTTAAACTCAGTCAGGTGTGACATGTAGCCTCTTTTAACTCAGTCAGGTGTGACATGTATCCTCTTTAAACTCAGTCAGGTGTGACATGTAGCCTCTTTTAACTCAGTCAGGTGTGACATGTAGCCTCTTTTAACTCAGTCAGGTGTGACATGTAGCCTCTTTAAACTCAGTCAGGTGTGACATGTAGCCTCTTTTAACTCAGTCAGGTGTGACATGTAGCCTCTTTTAACTCAGTCAGGTGTGACATGTAGCCTCTTTAAACTCAGTCAGGTGTGACATGTAGCCTCTTTTAACTCAGTCAGGTGTGACATGTATCCTCTTTAAACTCAGTCAGGTGTGACATGTAGCCTCTTTTAACTCAGTCAGGTGTGACATGTAGCCTCTTTTAACTCAGTCAGGTGTGACATGTAGCCTCTTTAAACTCAGTCAGGTGTGACATGTAGCCTCTTTAAACTCAGTCAGGTGTGACATGTAGCCTCTTTTAACTCAGTCAGGTGTGACATGTAGCCTCTTTAAACTCAGTCAGGTGTGACATGTAGCCTCTTTTAACTCAGTCAGGTGTGACATGTAGCCTCTTTTAACTCAGTCAGGTGTGACATGTATCCTCTTTAAACTCAGTCAGGTGTGACATGTAGCCTCTTTAAACTCAGTCAGGTGTGACATGTAGCCTCTTTAAACTCAGTCAGGTGTGACATGTAGCCTCTTTTAAACTCAGTCAGGTGTGACATGTAGCCTATTTAAACTCAGTCAGGTGTGACATGTAGCCTCTTTTAACTCAGTCAGGTGTGACATGTATCCTCTTTAAACTCAGTCAGGTGTGACATGTAGCCTCTTTAAACTCAGTCAGGTGTGACATGTAGCCTCTTTTAACTCAGTCAGGTGTGACATGTAGCCTCTTTTAACTCAGTCAGGTGTGACATGTAGCCTCTTTTAACTCAGTCAGGTGTGACATGTAGCCTCTTTTAACTCAGTCAGGTGTGACATGTAGCCTCTTTTAACTCAGTCAGGTGTGACATGTAGCCTCTTTAACTCAGTCAGGTGTGACATGTATCCTCTTTAAACTCAGTCAGGTGTGACATGTAGCCTCTTTAAACTCAGTCAGGTGTGACATGTAGCCTCTTTTAACTCAGTCAGGTGTGACATGTATCCTCTTTAAACTCAGTCAGGTGTGACATGTAGCCTCTTTTAACTCAGTCAGGTGTGACATGTAGCCTCTTTTAACTCAGTCAGGTGTGACATGTAGCCTCTTTAAACTCAGTCAGGTGTGACATGTAGCCTCTTTTAACTCAGTCAGGTGTGACATGTAGCCTCTTTTAACTCAGTCAGGTGTGACATGTAGCCTCTTTAAACTCAGTCAGGTGTGACATGTAGCCTCTTTTAACTCAGTCAGGTGTGACGTGTAGCCTCTTTAAACTCAGTCAGGTGTGACATGTAGCCTCTTTAAACTCAGTCAGGTGTGACGTGTAGCCTCTTTTAACTCAGTCAGGTGTGACATGTAGCCTCTTTTAACTCAGTCAGGTGTGACATGTATCCTCTTTAAACTCAGTCAGGTGTGACATGTAGCCTATTTAAACTCAGTCAGGTGTGACATGTAGCCTCTTTTAACTCAGTCAGGTGTGACATGTATCCTTTTTAAACTCAGTCAGGTGTGACATGTAGCCTCTTTTAACTCAGTCAGGTGTGACATGTAGTCTCTTAACTCAGTCAGGTGTGACATGTATCCTCTTTAAACTCAGTCAGGTGTGACATGTAGCCTCTTTTAACTCAGTCAGGACTGACATGTAGCCTCTTTTAACTCAGTCAGGTGTGACATGTATCCTCTTTAAACTCAGTCAGGTGTGACATGTAGCCTCTTTAAACTCAGTCAGGTGTGACATGTAGCCTCTTTTAACTCAGTCAGGTGTGACATGTAGCCTCTTTAGACTCAGTCAGGTGTGACATGTAGCCTCTTTTAACTCAGTCAGGTGTGACATGTAGCCTCTTTTAACTCAGTCAGGTGTGACATGTATCCTCTTTAAACTCAGTCAGGTGTGACATGTAGCCTCTTTAAACTCAGTCAGGTGTGACATGTAGCCTCTTTTAACTCAGTCAGGTGTGACATGTAGCCTCTTTAAACTCAGTCAGGTGTGACATGTAGCCTCTTTAAACTCAGTCAGGTGTGACATGTAGCCTCTTTTAACTCAGTCAGGTGTGACATGTATCCTCTTTAAACTCAGTCAGGTGTGACATGTATCCTCTTTAAACTCAGTCAGGTGTGACATGTAGCCTCTTTAAACTCAGTCAGGTGTGACATGTATCCTCTTTAAACTCAGTCAGGTGTGACATGTAGCCTCTTTAAACTCAGTCAGGTGTGACATGTAGCCTCTTTTAACTCAGTCAGGTGTGACATGTAGCCTCTTTAAACTCAGTCAGGTGTGACATGTAGCCTCTTTAAACTCAGTCAGGTGTGACATGTAGCCTCTTTTAACTCAGTCAGGTGTGACATGTACCCTCTTTAAACTCAGTCAGGTGTGACATGTAGCCTCTTTTAACTCAGTCAGGTTTGACATGTAGCCTCTTTTAACTCAGTCAGGATTGACATGTAGCCTCTTTTAACTCAGTCAGGACTGACATGTAGCCTCTTTTAACTCAGTCAGGTGTGACATGTAGCCTCTTTTAACTCAGTCAGGTGTGACATGTAGCCTCTTTTAACTCAGTCAGGTGTGACATGTATCCTCTTTTAACTCAGTCAGGTGTGACATGTATCCTCTTTAAACTCAGTCAGGTGTGACATGTAGCCTCTTTTAACTCAGTCAGGTGTGACATGTAGCCTCTTAACTCAGTCAGGTGTGACATGTAGCCTCTTTTAACTCAGTCAGGTGTGACATGTATCCTCTTTAAACTCAGTCAGGTGTGACATGTAGCCTCTTTAAACTCAGTCAGGTGTGACATGTAGCCTCTTTTAACTCAGTCAGGACTGACATGTAGCCTCTTTTAACTCAGTCAGGTGTGACATGTAGCCTCTTTTAACTCAGTCAGGTGTGACATGTATCCTCTTTAAGCTCAGTCAGGTGTGACATGTAGCCTCTTTTAACTCAGTCAGGTGTGACATGTATCCTCTTTAAACTCAGTCAGGTGTGACATGTAGCCTCTTTAAACTCAGTCAGGTGTGACATGTAGCCTCTTTTAACTCAGTCAGGTGTGACATGTATCCTCTTTAAACTCAGTCAGGTGTGACATGTAGCCTCTTTAAACTCAGTCAGGTGTGACATGTAGCCTCTTTTAACTCAGTCAGGTGTGACATGCAGCCTCTTTTAACTCAGTCAGGTGTGACATGTATCCTCTTTAAACTCAGTCAGGTGTGACATGTAGCCTCTTTAAACTCAGTCAGGTGTGACATGTAGCCTCTTTTAACTCAGTCAGGTGTGACATGTAGCCACTTTTAACTCAGTCAGGTGTGACATGTAGCCTCTTTTAACTCAGTCAGGTGTGACATGTAGCCTCTTTTAACTCAGTCAGGTGTGACATGTAGCCTCTTTTAACTCAGTCAGGTGTGACATGTAGCCTCTTTTAACTCAGTCAGGTGTGACATGTAGCCTCTTTAAACTCAGTCAGGTGTGACATGTAGCCTCTTTTAACTCAGTCAGGTGTGACATGTATCCTCTTTAAACTCAGTCAGGTGTGACATGTAGGCTCTTTAAACTCAGTCAGGTGTGACATGTAGCCTCTTTTAACTCAGTCAGGTGTGACATGTAGCCTCTTTTAACTCAGTCAGGTGTGACATGTAGCCTCTTTTAACTCAGTCAGGTGTGACATGTAGCCTCTTTTAACTCAGTCAGGTGTGACATGTATCCTCTTTAAACTCAGTCAGGTGTGACATGTATCCTCTTTAAACTCAGTCAGGTGTGACATGTATCCTCTTTAAACTCAGTCAGGTGTGACATGTAGCCTCTTTAAACTCAGTCAGGTGTGACATGTAGCCTCTTTAAACTCAGTCAGGTGTGACATGTAGCCTCTTTTAACTCAGTCAGGTGTGACATGTAGCCTCTTTTAACTCAGTCAGGTGTGACATGTAGCCTCTTTAAACTCAGTCAGGTGTGACATGTAGCCTCTTTTAACTCAGTCAGGTGTGACATGTAGCCTCTTTAAACTCAGTCAGGTGTGACATGTAGCCTCTTTTAACTCAGTCAGGTGTGACATGTATCCTCTTTAAACTCAGTCAGGTGTGACGTGTAGCCTCTTTAAACTCAGTCAGGTGTGACGTGTAGCCTCTTTTAACTCAGTCAGGTGTGACATGTAGCCTCTTTTAACTCAGTCAGGTGTGACATGTATCCTCTTTAAACTCAGTCAGGTGTGACATGTAGCCTATTTAAACTCAGTCAGGTGTGACATGTAGCCTCTTTTAACTCAGTCAGGTGGGACATGTATCCTCTTTAAACTCAGTCAGGTGTGACATGTAGCCTCTTTTAACTCAGTCAGGTGTGACATGTAGCCTCTTAACTCAGTCAGGTGTGACATGTATCCTCTTTAAACTCAGTCAGGTGTGACATGTAGCCTCTTTTAACTCAGTCAGGACTGACATGTAGCCTCTTTTAACTCAGTCAGGTGTGACATGTATCCTCTTTAAACTCAGTCAGGTGTGACATGTAGCCTCTTTAAACTCAGTCAGGTGTGACATGTAGCCTCTTTTAACTCAGTTAGGTGTGACATGTATCCTCTTTAAACTCAGTCAGGTGTGACATGTAGCCTCTTTTAACTCAGTCAGGTGTGACATGTAGCCTCTTTAAACTCAGTCAGGTGTGACATGTAGCCTCTTTAAACTCAGTCAGGTGTGACATGTAGCCTCTTTTAACTCAGTCAGGTGTGACATGTAGCCTCTTTTAACTCAGTCAGGTGTGACATGTAGCCTCTTTTAACTCAGTCAGGTGTGACATGTAGCCTCTTTTAACTCAGTCAGGTGTGACATGTAGCCTCTTTTAACTCAGTCAGGTGTGACATGTAGCCTCTTTAGACTCAGTCAGGTGTGACATGTAGCCTCTTTTAACTCAGTCAGGTGTGACATGTAGCCTCTTTTAACTCAGTCAGGTGTGACATGTATCCTCTTTAAACTCAGTCAGGTGTGACATGTAGCCTCTTTAAACTCAGTCAGGTGTGACATGTAGCCACTTTTAACTCAGTCAGGTGTGACATGTAGCCTCTTTTAACTCAGTCAGGTGTGACATGTAGCCTCTTTTAACTCAGTCAGGTGTGACATGTAGCCTCTTTTAACTCAGTCAGGTGTGACATGTAGCCTCTTTTAACTCAGTCAGGTGTGACATGTAGCCTCTTTAAACTCAGTCAGGTGTGACATGTAGCCTCTTTTAACTCAGTCAGGTGTGACATGTATCCTCTTTAAACTCAGTCAGGTGTGACATGTAGCCTCTTTAAACTCAGTCAGGTGTGACATGTAGCCTCTTTTAACTCAGTCAGGTGTGACTTGTAGCCTCTTTTAACTCAGTCAGGTGTGACATGTATCCTCTTTAAACTCAGTCAGGTGTGACATGTAGCCTCTTTAAACTCAGTCAGGTGTGACGTGTAGCCTCTTTTAACTCAGTCAGGTGTGACATGTAGCCTCTTTTAACTCAGTCAGGTGTGACATGTATCCTCTTTAAACTCAGTCAGGTGTGACATGTAGCCTATTTAAACTCAGTCAGGTGTGACATGTAGCCTCTTTTAACTCAGTCAGGTGTGACATGTATCCTCTTTAAACTCAGTCAGGTGTGACATGTAGCCTCTTTAAACTCAGTCAGGTGTGACATGTAGCCTCTTTTAACTCAGTCAGGTGTGACATGTATCCTCTTTAAACTCAGTCAGGTGTGACATGTAGCCTCTTTAAACTCAGTCAGGTGTGACATGTAGCCTCTTTTAACTCAGTCAGGTGTGACATGTAGCCTCTTTTAACTCAGTCAGGTGTGACATGTAGCCTCTTTTAACTCAGTCAGGTGTGACATGTATCCTCTTTAAACTCAGTCAGGTGTGACATGTATCCTCTTTAAACTCAGTCAGGTGTGACATGTATCCTCTTTAAACTCAGTCAGGTGTGACATGTAGCCTCTTTTAACTCAGTCAGGTGTGACATGTAGCCTCTTTAAACTCAGTCAGGTGTGACATGTAGCCTCTTTTAACTCAGTCAGGTGTGACATGTAGCTTCTTTTAACTCAGTCAGGTGTGACATGTAGCCTCTTTAAACTCAGTCAGGTGTGACATGTAGCCTCTTTTAACTCAGTCAGGTGTGACATGTAGCCTCTTTTAACTCAGTCAGGTGTGACATGTAGCCTCTTTTAACTCAGTCAGGATTGACATGTAGCCTCTTTTAACTCAGTCAGGTGTGACATGTAGCCTCTTTTAACTCAGTCAGGTGTGACATGTAGCCTCTTTTAACTCAGTCAGGTGTGACATGTAGCCTCTTTAAACTCAGTCAGGTGTGTGCTTTAGAGTGAGAAAAAGGTTCCACTCTTCAAGTTCCCCAGCACCTTCTTCAGTATTTTAGGTTATTAACAAGCTGTGACAACAACAGCACTACGACCTGCTGAACTTATTACAGTAAGTCACCACCCTAGACGTTGTAGTGCCTCTCCCTAAGTCCCATTGGGCTATGTTTGATTTACAGGAGTATTTATGGTTCTGCGCCCAGATATCTAACTGATTACTTTCCCTGTGTTAGGGATGCACATAATCACGGCACCAGATCAGGTGTTGTTAATGTGTGTTTATACAGGTTCAGGAGTAATGCTGGGAATTTTCTAGTTATATGTGTATTTTCAAGTTATATGTGTGCTTGTTTTTTTTAAATGGTCGAATCAATAAACTAAAGTAAAAAACTAAAAGTTTCTCTCCCTAAGTCAAATTGGGCCAGGTACTGGTAGCTGGAGAGAGACAGTGGAGGGGAGAGTGGGTGGGCAGCCAATTAGCGGCGCAGGTAGCAAGAGCCTCGTTAAAGTCAGGGCTGATTCAGGTGGTGCAGTCGGAGCACTTTGTTAATAAAGCTAGTACATGTAATTTGGACGCTCTGCCCCACACAACGCCACTCGACGCTGTGCTGATCCTCAAAGAGCCACTTTGTCTCTGATTATAGGCCTCGTGCAGCTATAATTTCTCTCTGATTGAAGACAGATCACTCTAGTCTTGACAGTCTGTAAATTGCATCTTATTTTTCCTAACCTCTCTTACCACAACAAAGGGATACAGCATCAGTTGTACTAAGAGAGCACGAGGCAGAAAATCGCCTGCTCCATTACCTGTAATGCATGGACGACTCCGAGGGGGGCGGCATACTGAAAAGTGTTCACGTCCAAACTTTCCCATCCTGTGTGGGCTTTTACTGTTACGCATATGCTGGTTGGTCGAATTTCAGTTTTTATGTCTCTGCTTCTTTCCTGGATCGAATTGTCTGTCACTTATGCCTAGTCAATACTTTACAGTGACCTTAAACTGGCAAATTAGTGTTTTATGAACTAGGCCTATGTGCTAGAGCTGAGGACAAAGCAGACATTACCTAAGGATGAGCTGGTTGGGTTCAAACGTCATTCCATTTACAGCCTTTCTCTGTACAATTTAGATTTTGAAAGACCTCACTCTCTCTCTCCTACTCTCTCTCTCTCTCTCTCTCTCTCTCTCTCTCCTTCTCTCTCTCTCTTCTCTCTCTCTCTCTCTCTTCTTCTCTCTCTCTCTCCTTCTCTCTCTCTCTCTCTCTCTCTCTCTCTCTCTCTCTCTCTCCTACTCTCTCTCTCTCTCTTCTCTCTCTCTCTCTCTCTCTCTCTCTTCTTCTCTCTCTCTCTCCTTCTCTCTCTCTCTCTCTCTCTCTCTCTCTCTCTCTCTCTCTCCACACAGACTTGTCTTGTCCCTCCATACATCAACACTCTTGGTCATACAGCACTTAGCAGCTCCCCACTGTTCACTGAAAGCCTCATAAAATGAGCCCCATGATGAATCCCCTTCTTCCTTGTTCCTTCTTCATTATTTCAACCCCCCATCCCCCCATTGTCTGCCCTCCCCACTCTGCAATATGGACCTCTCAACTGGGGCTGAAGTCACTTGTTGTCCACGGCCACTGGAAGTTAATTGGCGCTTTAAATTTGCCAACGAGGTCTTACTGTGCTAAATGAATATGGCTTTGCTTGATAATTACAGCAATCTGGCACCCCTCCCATTTACATCCCACAAAGATGGTTTTAGATAGAAGGCTTCTCTGAGAACATCTCTTGCATTAAACAGAAACCGAATATAAAGGGGCCCATTCTTTTATCTACTATGGAAAACTACCTGTATCCATACATGCATGGCTGAGCGAGTGTTTTTACACAGTTATTATTCAGTTATATGGGGAATTTGAACTTCTACAGTAGAACTCCCTCTATTCTGTATCCTATATATCTGCCTATCCCCTCACTCTGGCAGGCTGTTTCTACCCCAAATCTGCTCTGATGCAACATGACATGACAAGCCTCCTGCCAACTGTCCTGCCACTGTCACTGTCACACCCAAGGGAAAGGGTATAGCTAGGTAGATCAGGGTAAAACCTACAGAACTAGGTAGATCAGGGTATATCCTACAGTACTAGGTAGATCAGGGTATAACCTACTGAACTAGGTAGATCAGGGTATAACCTACTGAACTAGGTAGATCAGGGTATAACCTACAGTACTAGGTAGATCAGGGTATATCCTACAGAACTAGGTAGATCAGGGTATAACCTACAGAACTAGGTAGATCAGGGTATATCATACAGTACTAGGTAGATCAGGGTATAACCTACAGAACTAGGTAGATCAGGGTATATCCTACAGTACTAGGTAGATCAGGGTATAACCTACTGAACTAGGTAGATCAGGGTATAACCTACTGAACTAGGTAGATCAGGGTATAACCTACAGTACTAGGTAGATCAGGGTATAACCTACAGTACTAGGTAGATCAGGGTATATCATACAGTACTAGGTAGATCAGGGTATAACCTACAGAACTAGGTAGATCAGGGTATATCCTACAGTACTAGGTAGATCAGGGTATAACCTACAGAACTAGGTAGATCAGGGTATAACCTACAGTACTAGGTAGATCAGGGTATATCCTACAGTACTAGGTAGATCAGGGTATAACCTACAGAACTAGGTAGATCAGCGTATATCCTACAGTACTAGGTAGATCAGGGTATAACCTACAGAACTAGGTAGATCAGGGTATATCCTACAGTACTAGGTAGATCAGGGTATATCCTACAGAACTAGGTAGATCAGGGTATATCATACAGAACTAGGTAGATCAGGGTATAACCTACAGAACTAGGTAGATCAGGGTATATCATACAGTACTAGGTAGATCAGGGTATATCCTACAGAACTAGGTAGATCAGGGTATAACCTACAGAACTAGGTAGATCAGGGTATATCATACAGAACTAGGTAGATCAGGGTATAACCTACAGTACTATGTAGATCAGGGTATATCCTACAGAACTAGGTAGATCAGGGTATAACCTACAGAACTAGGTAGATCAGGGTATATCATACAGAACTAGGTAGATCAGGGTATAACCTACAGTACTAGGTAGATCAGGGTATATCCTACAGAACTAGGTAGATCAGGGTATAACCTACAGAACTAGGTAGATCAGGGTATATCATACAGTACTAGGTAGATCAGGGTATAACCTACAGTACTAGGTAGATCAGGGTACATCCTACAGTACTAGGTAGATTAGGGTATATCATACAGTACTAGGTAGATTAGGGTATATCATACAGTACTAGGTAGATCAGGGTATAACCTACAGTACTAGGTAGATCAGGGTACATCCTACAGTACTAGGTAGATTAGGGTATATCATACAGTACTAGGTAGATTAGGGTATATCATACAGTACCAGGTAGATCAGGGTATAACCTACAGTACTAGGTAGATCAGGGTACATCCTACAGTACTAGGTAGATTAGGGTATATCATACAGTACTAGGTAGATCAGGGTATAACCTACAGTACTAGGTAGCTCAGAGTATATCATACAGTACTAGGTAGATCAGAGTATATCATACAGCACTAGGTAGATCAGGGTATAACCTACAGAACTAGGTAGAACAGGGTATATCATACAGTACTAGGTAGATCAGAGTACCTAGGATAGGATAAAGTAATCCTTCTAACCCCCCCCCCCTTAAAAGATTTAGATGCACTATTGTAAAGTGGTTGTGCCACTGGATATCATAAGGGGAATGCACCAATTTGTAAGTCGCTCTGGATAAGAGCGTCTGCTAAATGACTTAAATGTAAATGTAAATACAGTACTAGGTAGATCAGGGTATATCCTACAGTACTAGGTAGATCAGGGTATAACCTACAGTACTAGATAGATCAGGGTATAACCTACAGTACTAGGTAGATTAGGGTATATCCTACAGTACTAGGTAGATCAGGGTACATCAGGGTTTATCCTACAGTACTAGGTAGATCAGGGTATATCCTACAGTACTAGGTATATCAGGGTTTATCCTACAGTACTAGGTATATCAGGGTATATCCTACAGTACTAGTTATATCAGGGTATATCCTACAGTACTAGGTATATCAGGGCATATCAGGGTATTGTTAAGACTGAGAGGAAAACCAGGTAGGTTTCCATTCTAATACCTTGTGTTTTTACAGAGTCCAGTGTTCTGAATATGTAGCCTACTCATTCAGCTGGTTGTTTACAGAGTCCAGTGTTCTGAATGTGTAGCCTACTCATTCAGCTGGTTGTTTAGAGAGTCCAGTGTTCTGAATGTGTAGCCTACTCATTCAGCTGGTTGTTTACAGAGTCTAGTGTTCTGAATGTGTAGACTACTCATTCAGCTGGTTGTTTACAGAGTCCAGTGTTCTGAATGTGTAGACTACTCATTCAGCTGGTTGTTTACAGAGTCCAGTGTTCTGAATATGTAGCCTACTCATTCAGCTGGTTGTTTACAGAGTCCAGTGTTCTGAATGTGTAGACTACTCATTCAGCTGGTTGTTTACAGAGTCTAGTGTTCTGAATGTATAGACTACTCATTCAGCTGGTTGTTTAGAGAGTCCAGTGTTCTGAATATGTAGCCTACTCATTCAGCTGGTTGTTTACAGAGTCTAGTGTTCTGAATGTGTAGACTACTCATTCAGCTGGTTGTTTACAGAGTCTAGTGTTCTGAATATGTAGCCTACTCATTCAGCTGGTTGTTTACAGAGTCCAGTGTTCTGAATGTGTAGACTACTCATTCAGCTGGTTGTTTACAGAGTCCAGTGTTCTGAATGTGTAGACTACTCATTCAGCTGGTTGTTTACAGAGTCTAGTGTTCTGAATGTGTAGACTACTCATTCAGCTGGTTGTTTACAGAGTCCAGTGTTCTGAATATGTAGCCTACTCATTCAGCTGGTTGTTTACAGAGTCCAGTGTTCTGAATGTGTAGACTACTCATTCAGCTGGTTGTTTACAGAGTCCAGTGTTCTGAATATGTAGCCTACTCATTCAGCTGGTTGTTTACAGAGTCCAGTGTTCTGAATATGTAGCCTACTCATTCAGCTGGTTGTTTACAGAGTCCAGTGTTCTGAATGTGTAGACTACTCATTCAGCTGGTTGTTTACAGAGTCCAGTGTTCTGAATGTGTAGACTACTCATTCAGCTGGTTGTTTACAGAGTCCAGTGTTCTGAATATGTAGCCTACTCATTCAGCTAGTTGTTTACAGAGTCCAGTGTTCTGAATATGTAGCCTACACATTCAGCTGGTTGTTTACAGCAAAGACCAGGTCTTGACTAATGCTCCTGTAAGTTAGAGTGGGCCAAGCAAGGAGAATGGACCATGCTCCCAAAGACAAGACCAGACGCCCTGCCCCAAATTACCAAGGGGTGTGGGGTGTCCCCAAGGAGTCAGTCAGTCAGGCCAATCCCAGTGTCTCTGGCCGGTCTCCAGTGGCAGGTCATGGTGGATGTCTGGTCTGTGAGCCAGTTCTTGACAAAGCAGGGTACCCAGCAAATCAATTCAACCAAGGCGCAAATACAAACAGCAATTAATTTCTGTCACTGAGCTGGGCGCCTGGATTACATGGAATCCTGGTTGTTGTTGCTACCCAGATGCCAGACTTGTATAGGGGTTTGTTTGTTTGGGCTCTGTTTTGCAGTGTACTGAAGAGGTGCACGTTTTGGATGAATGGTCACACATGTAGTTTGAGCTAGTTACTTTGCATATGTTTAAGGCTTATAGGCCTATATGCTTGGTATAAAAAAGTGTACATTATCGGCAACCACATCTCTCTCTCTCTCTCTCGCTCTCTCGCTCTCTCTCTCTCTCTCTCTCTCTCTCACACACACACACACACACACACACACACACACACACACACACACACACACACACACACACACACACACACAGTCAGTCAGTCTGTGTTTCTGAACACCATCCTGCTATGCTAGATTGCTCAGACTGATTTTCACCTCATGAGGCGTTAGATCCATTTCCTCCCTATCAAACCCAGTGCCACCGAGCCTCCTGATAGGCCAGACAAAAGACGAAGATGAAGATAAGCCTTAAACACAGGCACTGTAAGGAAGATAATTGATACATACGGAAAAGGATAGGAGTGAGGCAGATGTATAATTGTTGAACTCTTTAAAGCTGAAGACGTCAGACAGTTTCCCTATGCGGTATCTGTGATTGGCCATTCTTGAGAGTTCTGTTTGTCCAAATGTTGACTCTTCACCTGAGGAAGTGTGTTTGGAGCAGAAGAAAATGAGTGTCTGTAAAAAGAAACAGGCTTTGATTGACAGAGTGGGATGGTACGCTGCATGGATTATTCAGTGTTTGAGGATGTCCTCAGATTGACAAACGCTGTTCTTGTTTTATTTAATTCTGTTGCTAAATCACAACGAATACTGTCCTCTGCATTGCCACGTCGGTTAGCCTTTTGACAAGGTAAAAAAAGTCATACATTCTATGTTTCATGCAGTTACCATAAAACAGTGGTTTGGCTCAACTATGTCATTACTTTACAAATCTCTGATTTCCCTTCCTTTCACTTTGGGCTATTTTTAGACAGGGGCATTCCTTTGGAAAATAAATAAGCTCCTTCACAAAGTACAATACCAGAAATGAATGGTTTAGACAAACATTTGCAGAGGCGTGGTTGAGCACACTGACCACTACTGGCCTTGCGTGTGGTTCTGGTCCTCGTGTGGTTATCTTTCTCCAGGGCACAGTAGGTTGTTTCTGAATGTTTTTCAATGTTAGAGCCAAAGATAGTTGAAAGAAAAATAGGCCTGTATTGTTTGTTGGCTGAATGAGTAGTGTTGATGGTTGGTCTAGAAAGTTAAAAAAGGTCAAGTGCGTTTTACAGTCATCCTTTACCCCGACCTATTCCCCTGCTTACTCAAAGAATACGGTCAAAGGCAAACACATCCTGCAAAAATACATACCCTCCTTACACACACACACACACACACACACACACACTGTTGTGTCTGTGGAAGCTCAGGTAACGATAGTCCTTCAGACCTCCCTACTCCTGTCCCAGTGTGTTTATGTTATAATCACAGGTCTTTATTGGTAGATCTGCCCAGCCCTCTTCTCCCATTGAGACTAACCACCTCTGATATGTGTGGAGAACCTCAAGCTTCCACAGTGTTTAGGTTATCAGAGGACCATATTTACAACGAGGAGTTCCTCATTGATTATGTCTGCCCTCCACTCTGTTTACAGAGGAAATCAAGAACACATGTGTCCTTCTTATCCTCTCTACCACTCATTCCATCTACTTCCCACAATCATTCCATTCCTTTATCATACTAGGCCTCTTACTCTCTTTGATGATCTGGAGTTACATGTTGGTCATTTAGCACACTCTCTGATCCAGAGGGACTCACAGGAGCAATTAGGTAACAGTGCCTTGCTCAAGGGCACATCTACAGATTTTACACCTAGTCAGCTCAGGGATTTGAACCAGCGACCTTTCCGTTACTGTCCCAGCACTCTTAACCGCTAGGCTACCTGGATGAGTTTTCACTGTGTGTGAATGTGTGCGGGAGCGTGACACTATGTGTATGCGTGTACATACATTTGTGTGTGAGCGTGACTGTGTGTGTGTGTGTGTGCGTGACTGTGTGTGCGTGTGTGTGTGTGTGTGTGAGACTGTGTTTGTGTTTGCGTGACTGTGTTTGGGTGTGACTGTGTGTGTGTGTCCTATAATTAAGCAATAAGGCACGAGGGGGTGTGGTATATGGCCAATATACCACGGCTAAGGGCTGTTCTTAGGCAAGACGCAACGTGGAGTGCCTGGACACAGCCCTTAGCCGTGGTATATTGGCCATATACCACAAACCCAAGAGGTGCCTTATTACTATTATAAACTGGTTACCAACGTAATTAGAGCAGTAAAAATAAATGTTTTGTCATATCCGTGGTATACGTCTTATTTACCACGGCTGTCAGCCAATCAGCATTCAGGCCTGGAACCACCCAGTTTGTAATGTGTTGTAATGCAGCATCAGACATTACTGTTATAAATGTCCTGGCTGGTACAGTGAGTCTATACAACAAAACTCTTTTAAGACCTCTGAAGAAATGTCTTATCTTAAACCAATGGATGCCAGATGCATTAGGAAATAGTTTGTATACTTAATGTTTATACTCCAAACCACAAAGAGAGAGTAGAGATATTCACACAGTAGAGATATTCAACAGCATAATGGGTAAATGGCAGGTAGCCTAGTGGTTAGAGTGTTGGGCCAGTAACTGAAAGGTTGCTGGATCAAATCCCTGAGCTGACAAGTTAAACATCTGTTGTTCTTCCCCTGAGCAAGGCAGTTAACCCCCTGTTCCCTGGGTGCTGCTGATTAAGGCAGCCCCTGCACCTCTCTGATTCAGAGGAGTTGGGTTAAATGCGGAAGACACATTTCAGTTGAAGGCAGGTTTCTCCCTTTAAACATATTCCTGTGTCAAATATATTCTTACAGAGAACTGTGTGTTTAACAATATCAATGTGAATAGTAGGCCTACTTAATCTAGTGACCTCTGTGTACTCTGCAGATAAATTCAATGGACCATATTCACAGATCAGAGTCTCAGAGTAGCAGTGCTGATCTAGGATCAGGTCCCCTCTGTTTATATCATCTTATTCTTTAATGATGATCCTAAAGTTACTATGGTGTAGATTGTAGAAGGATGACACATTCAGTTACTATGGTGTAGATTGTAGAAGGATGACACATTCAGTTACTATGGTGTAGATTGTAGATTGTCCTACCCTGAGACTCTTTGTGAATACAGGCCAAGGTTTTCCATCATTGTCAGTTTCACTTTAATGTTCAAATAGTATTTGAACCCTGGTCAGGAGTATTCAGCTGTTATTCAACTGTCACTAAAGTATTTACTGTCACTAGCGAGTTGCCATTCTATAGTCTCCCAACAGGGGGCAGTAGAGTCTGGATAAGGAGCCAGCGGCCCCCTACAGGCTTCATGCACTGGATCCTCCTCAACCAGAACTACACTCAGAGAGAGAACGACATCCTCACTGTGAGTGAACACTTCTGTACCCTTCTACAATCTACACCATACTAACTGAATGTGTCATCCTTCTACAATCTACACCATACTAACTGAATGTGTCATCCTTCTACAATCTACACCATACTAACTGAATGTGTCATCCTTCTACAATCTACACCATACTAACTGAATGTGTCATCCTTCTACAATCTACACCATAGTAACTGAATGTGTCATCCTTCTACAATCTACACCATAGTAACTGAATGTGTCATCCTTCTACAATCTACACCATAGTAACTGAATGTGTCATCCTTCTACAATCTACACCATAGTAACTGAATGTGTCATCCTTCTACAATCTACACCATAGTAACTGAATGTGTCATCCTTCTACAATCTACACCATAGTAACTGAATGTGTCATCCTTCTACAATCTACACAAAGGTAACTGAATGTGTCGTCCTTCTACAATCTACACCATACTAACTGAATGTGTCATCCTTCTACAATCTACACCATACTAACTGAATGTGTCATCCTTCTACAATCTACACCATACTAACTGAATGTGTCATCCTTCTACAATCTACATCAAATCAAATCAAATTTATTTATATAGCCCTTCGTATATCAGCTGAAATCTCAAAGTGCTGTACAGAAACCCAGCCTAAAACCCCAAACAGCAAGCAATGCATGTGAAAGAAGCACGGGGGCTAGGAAAAACTCCCTAGGAAAAACTCCCTAGATAGGCCAAAAACCTAGGAAGAAACCTAGAGAGGAACCAGGCTATGAGGGGTGGCCAGTCCTCTTCTGGCTGTGCCGGGTGGATATTATAACAGAACATGGTCAAGATGTTAAAATGTTCATAAATGACCAGCATGGTCAAATAATAATAATCATAGTAGTTGTCGAGGGTGCAACAAGCATGTCCGGTGAACAGGTCAGGGTTCCGTAGCCGTAGGCAGAACAGTTGAAACTGGAGCAGCAGCATGGCCAGGTGGACTGGGGACAGCAAGGAGTCATCATGCCAGGTAGTCCCGAGGCATGGTCCTAGGGCTCAGGTCCTCCGAGAGAAAGAAAGAAAGAGAGAAAGAGAGAATTAGAGAGAGCATATTTAAATTCACACAGGACACCGGATAAGACAAGAGAATACTCCAGATGTAACAGACTGACCCTAGCCCCCCGACACATAAACTACTGCAGCATAAATACTGGAGGCTGAGACAGGAGGGATCAGAAGACACTGTGGCCCCATCCGATGATACCCCCGGACAGGGCCAAACAGGCAGGATATAACCCCACCCACTTTGCCAAAGCACAGCCCCCACACCACTAGAGGGATGTCTACAACCACCAACTTACCGTCCGAAGACAAGACTACACCATACTAACTGAATGTGTCATCCTTCTACAATCTACACCATACTAACTGAATGTGTCATCCTTCTACAATCTACACCATAGTAACTGAATGTGTCATCCTTCTACAATCTACACCATACTAACTGAATGTGTCATCCTTCTACAATCTACACCATAGTAACTGAATGTGTCATCCTTCTACAATCTACACCATAGTAACTGAATGTGTCATCCTTCTACAATCTACACCATATTAACTAAATGTGTCATCCTTCTACAATCTACACCAAGGTAACTGAATGTGTCATCCTTCTACAATCTTCACCATAGTAACTGAATGTGTCATCCTTCTACAATCTACACCATACTAACTGAATGTGTCGTCTTTCTACAATCTACACCATAGTAACTGAATGTGTCATCCTTCTACAATCTACACCATAGTAACTGAATGCTCAGACCATCAGTCTCCCTGCCAGTACTGCCCCCTGCTCAGACTGTCAGTCTGCCTACTGCCCTCTGCTCAGACCATCAGTCTGCCTACTGCCCTCTGCTCAGACTGTCAGTCTGCCTACTGCCCTCTGCTCAGACTGTCAGTCTGCCTACTGTCCCCTGCTCAGACCGTCAGTCTGCCTGCCAGTACTGCCCCCTGCTCAGACTGTCTGTCTGCCTACTGCCCCCTGCTCAGACCGTCAGTCTGCCTACTGTCCCCTGCTCAGACCGTCAGTCTCCCTGCCAGTACTGCCCCCTGCTCAGACTGTCAGTCTGCCTACTGCCCCCTGCTCAGACTGTCAGTCTGCCTACTGTCCCCTGCTCAGACTGTCAGTCTGCCTACTGCCCCCTGCTCAGACTGTCAGTCTGCCTACTGTCCCCTGCTCAGACTGTCAGTCTGCCTACTGCCCCCTGCTCAGACTGTCAGTCTGCCTACTGCCCCCTGCTCAGACCGTCAGTCTGCCTACTGTCCCCTGCTCAGACCGTCAGTCTGCCTGCCAGTACTGCCCCCTGCTCAGACTGTCAGTCTGCCTACTGCGCCCTGCTCAGACCGTCAGTCTGCCTACTGCCCCCTGCTCAGACTGTCAGTCTGCCTACTGCCCCCTGCTCAGACCGTCAGTCTGCCTACTGTCCCCTGCTCAGACCGTCAGTCTGCCTACTGCCCCCTGCTCAGACTGTCAGTCTGCCGGGCCAGTGTACCAACCTCAAATGGACGGAGGGTGTAGAGACTGGCGACAGTGTTAAGTGCATGGCAGTCCTGGGTTCAAAATAGTAGGCTACTTGTTTTTCTTTCAAATAATTTAGCACACTGGGGTCAATGGAGTAGTCCCAAAAGTGCAAGCCCTGACCATCTGGCACTATGTGTCAAATAGGGGGTATGTCAGCTAAGAGGGTAGGTCAGAAGTTTGGGAGGGGGTGGAATGAGTGTTTGCGGTTGAAGCGATAGCGTCCAGTAGCATAGTGGTGGGTTGGCTCATTACAGTTTTTCTCAATTGTTTACACACAAATACTGGTACTTGGGACACAATGACCACAACATGTAACTCATGCACCAATCCCCTGAACCAATTCTGCTAAAATACAAGCACAATTCCTGCTTTACACTCAAATTGCAGTTCTAAAACAAACTTTTTTCAAAACACTACACACAATTCTTTGCATTTGTCACAATTTTCATGCAGAAAATCTCTTGTTTTCACAATGAACACACTGCCATTCAAATATGCACACTGACTCATCACATGGGCAAACACCCGTCACACAGTTTTACAATTAGCAATCAGAGCTTTAGCATAAAAGGGCAACAGGTGAGCTCTTCTGTTTTGGAGCAGTGGATGCCAACATTGGAAACAGAGGCAGAGCCAGAGGAGTGAGAGTAAGAGGAGGAGGACGGGGAGGACAAGGACGAGGACGAGGAAGGCCATGGACCATAATCTCTGATGAGATCCAAGCCACTTTCGTTGATCATGTGGTCAACCATGGTCTAACGATGAGGGGAGGCTGGGCAAAGAGTACAGCCAAATTTGAGCAGGTACACTGTAGCATCCATCATCCGGACATTCCGAAATGAGAATAGAGAATAGGTAAGAAATCTACTCTCTAGAAAATTGCAGTACTGCATATCAATACAGTACTCAATGAGTTCAGTAGTAAAGTATTGCCTGTGGACTGTTCTGTAGGACTGTAAAAATAAAGTATGTTTCAAATATTTGGGAAATGTATTCCTACTTTGTATTTACAGTATTTTACTATTTGTTTGGCAGAACTGAAAGATTACCAACACAAGGTGGTCGGGACGTGTTCTGTCTCCTGAACAGGAAACTGAAATCATGAACATGGTCCTAGAAAATAACGCCATAACATTACGGCAAATACAAAGAAAAATAATAGAAAACAATGAGATATTTCCAAATATTGATAGGGTAAGCTTATCAACACTGGACTGTGTCTTGCGCAGAAATAATCTCAGGATGAAGCAGGTCTACAGGGTGCCATTTGAACGCAATTCAGAAAGAGTCAAAGAATTGCGATATAACTATGTGCAAGTGAGTCCTATACAATCCCACAATTGATGCATACTCTCAACACTGTATAAATTATACATATTTCAGTATTGTAATCATAATGATTGTGCTTCACAATAGTGACCACTCCATGTCTATTTCTGATATTGTCAAGTGTGTTTCAGAGAGTCCTTGAGCTAGAGGTGGCTGCAGTGGAGCACCAGTTCATCTTCATTGATGAGGTCGGATTCAACCTCACAAAAAGATGAAAGAGGGGAAGGAATACCATTGGCCAGCGTGCCATTGTTCAAGTCCCTGGCCAGCGTGGAGGGAACATCACAATGTGTGCAGCGATTACCCACCACGGGTCATCCATCACCATGCTACCCTTGGCCCCTACAACACCGCCCATCTGATCACATTCCTGGACACCCTACACAACACACTCATTCCACCAGATCAGGTAGATGGCCCAGAGCAGCTCAGGTACGTTGTCATTTGGGACAACGTAAGTTTCCAGAGGGCTGCTCTGGTTCGTAACTGGTTCACTGCCCACCCACGCTTTTTAGTTGTTTATCTCCCTCCATATTCTCCATTCCTCAATCCTATTGAGGAATTTTTTTCTGCCTGGAGATGGAAAGTGTATGACCGAAATCCACAAACGCGTGTACCTCTTCTCCAAGCTATGGAAGACGCATGTGGAGATATAGCAGCTGATGCTTTTCATGGCTGGAATCGCCATGCTAGGCGTTATTTCCCCCGCTGCTTGGCCAGGGAAAACTCATGGCTGGAATCGCCATGCTAGGCGATATTTCCCCCGCTGCTTGGCCAGGGAAAACATTGCTTGTGATGTGGATGAGGTGCTGTGGCCAGACCGCAACAGAACAGAGGATGCAGCATTGTTTTTTAAATGTTTTATTTGTTATTTTTTTACTGTAACTGTATACATTAAATTCTTCTGTTTTGTATGTAGAAATCTGTATGTGCAACTTTGTGTTGGTTGGGAATGGGATGTACACTGTGTACATTGTTTTTGTGGGAAAAATAAAATATATTTGTTACCGTGTATTTGTGTGTTCTGAGTATAAAAACAATATTCCCAAATATTTTACATCACACTTATGTATGTAGTGTCTGTAGTAATGGCAACACTGAACCAACAAAAGGCCTAAGTCATTATGATGAATGGAGAAGAAGTGTTTTACATTCACCATAGAGTTTTACATTGAGCACATCAGTGTTCTACTGGTTCTTATAAATGTCTATTCATATGATGGTTTGTGTGTGTCATTTGAAAACAAAATACCATTTTGATAAGAAATAACATTGTTTTGAATGTAAAGTTTCATTTTGCTGGAGAATTGAGGGGTTTTGCCCATTGTGTGTGTGTTTTTTGATTTGTGTGTAGCGTTCTGAGAATATGAGGCATGCTTTCAGAAAATGTGTTTAAACTATCGAGGAAAAACAGCCGTGCTCTGCCTGTCTGCCTGCCTGTCTGTCTGTCTGTCTGCTTTTCTGTCTGCCTACCTGTCTGTCTGTCTAACTGTCTGTCTGTCTGCCTTTCTGTCTGCCTGCCTGTCTGTCTATCTGCCTGTCTGTCTGTCTGCCTGCCTGTCTGTCTGTCTGTCTGTCTGTCTGCCTGCCAGCCTGTCTGTCTGTCTGTGTGTCTAACTGTCTAACTGTGGTCTGTCTGCCTGCCTGCCTGTCTGTCTGCCTGTCTCTGTCTGTCTGTCTGCCTGTCTGTCTGCCTGTCTGTCTATCTGTCTGTCTGTCTAACTGTCTGCCAGCCTGTCTGTCTATCTGTCTGTCTGTCTGTCTGTCTGTCTAACTGTCTGTCTGTCTAACTGTCTGCCTGCCAGCCTGTCTGTCTATCTGTCTGTCTGTCTGTCTGTCTAACTGTCTGTCTGTCTAACTGTCTGCCTGCCAGCCTGTCTGTCTAACTGTCTGTCTGTCTGCCTTTCTGTCTGTCTGCCTGCCTGTCTGTCTGTCTAACTGTCTGTCTGCCTTTCTGTCTGCCTGCCTGCCTGTCTGTCTAACTGTCTGTCTGCCTGTCTGTCTGTCTGTCTCTCTGTCTTTCTAACTGTCTGTCTGCCTGTCTGTCTGTCTAACTGTCTGTCTGCCTGCCTGCCTGCCTGTCTGTCTAACTGTCTGTCTGCCTGTCTGTCTGTCTGTCTTTCTGTCTCTCTGTCTTTCTAACTGTCTGTCTGTCTGTCTGCCTTTCTGTCTGTCTGCCTGCCTGTCTGTCTAACTGTCTGTCTGCCTTTCTGTCTGTCTGCCTGCCTGCCTGTCTGTCTAACTGTCTGTCTGCCTGTCTGTCTGTCTGTCTTTCTGTCTCTCTGTCTTTCTAACTGTCTGTCTGCCTGTCTGTCTGGCTGTCTGTCTAACTGTCTATCTGTCTGTCTGTCTAACTGTCTGCCTGCCTGTCTGTCTTTCTAACTGTCTGTCTAACTGTCTGCCTGCCTGCCTGTCTGTCTCTGCTTTTCTGTCTGCCTGTCTGTCTGTCTAACTGTCTGTCTGTCTAACTGTCTGCCTGCCAGCCTGTCTGTCTAACTGTCTAACTGTCTGTCTGTCTGCCTTTCTGTCTGTCTGTCTGCCTGCCTGTCTGTCTGCCTGCCTGTCTGTCTGTCTGCCTGTCTGTCTATCTGTGTGTCTAACTGTCTAACTGTGGTCTGTCTGCCTGCCTGCCTGTCTGTCTGCCTGCCTGTCTGTCTGCCTGTCTGTCTATCTGTCTGTCTGTCTAACTGTCTGTCTGTCTAACTGTCTGCCTGCCAGCCTGTCTGTCTAACTGTCTGTCTGTCTGTCTGTCTGTCTAACTGTCTGTCTGCCTTTCTGTCTATCTGTCTGTCTGTCTGTCTCTGTCTAACTGTCTGTCTGTCTAACTGTCTGCCTGCCAGCCTGTCTGTCTATCTGTCTGTCTGTCTGTCTAACTGTCTGTCTGTCTAACTGTCTGCCAGCCTGTCCGTCTAACTGTCTGTCTGTCTGCCTTTCTGTCTGTCTGCCTGCCTGTCTGTCTGTCTAACTGTCTGTCTGCCTTTCTGTCTGTCTGCCTGCCTGCCTGCCTGTCTGTCTAACTGTCTGTCTGCCTGTCTGTCTGTCTCTCTGTCTTTCTAACTGTCTGTCTGCCTGTCTGTCTGTCTAACTGTCTGTCTGCCTGCCTGCCTGTCTGTCTAACTGTCTGTCTGTCTGTCTTTCTGTCTCTCTGTCTTTCTAACTGTCTGTCTGTCTGTCTGCCTTTCTGTCTGTCTGTCTGCCTGTCTGTCTAACTGTCTGTCTGCCTTTCTGTCTGTCTGCCTGCCTGCCTGCCTGTCTGTCTAACTGTCTGTCTGCCTGTCTGTCTGTCTTTCTGTCTCTCTGTCTTTCTAACTGTCTGTCTGCCTGTCTGTCTGTCTGTCTAACTGTCTATCTGTCTGTCTGTCTAACTGTCTGCCTGCCTGTCTGTCGTTCTAACTGTCTGTCTAACTGTCTGCCTGCCTGTCTGTCTGTCTGTCTGCTTTTCTGTCTGCCTGCCTGCCTGTCTGTCTGTCTGTCTAACTGTCTGTCTGTCTGCCTTTCTGTCTGCCTGTCTGTCTATCTGTCTGTCTGCTTTTCTGTATGTCTGCCTGTCTGTCTAACTGTCTGTCTGTCTGTCTGTCTGTCTGTCTAACTGCCAGCCTGTCTGTCTGTCTGCCTGTCTGGAAGTCTGTCTGTCTGTCTGTCTGTCTGTGTGTCTAACTGTCTGTCTAACTGTCTGTCTGCCTGCATGTCTGTCTGCCTGTCTGTCTGTCTGTCTGTCTAACTGTCTGTCTAACTGTCTGTCTGCCTGCCAGCCTGTCTGTCTGTCTGCCTTTCTGTCTGTCTGCCTGCCTGTCTGTCTGTCTGTCTAACTGTCTGCCTTTCTGTCTGTCTAACTGTCTGCCTGCCTGCCTGTCTGTCTGTCTAACTGTCTGTCTGTCTAACTGTCTGTCTTTCTAACTGTCTGTCTGCATGTCTGTCTATCTGCCTGTCTGTCTGTCTGTCTGTCTAACTGTCTAACTGTCTGTCTGCCTGCCTGTCTGCCTGTCTGTCTGCCTGTCTGTCTGTCTGCCTGCCTGTCTGTCTAACTGTCTGTCTGTCTGTCTGTCTAACTGTCTATCTGTCTGTCTGTCTAACTGTCTGCCTGCCTGTCTGTCGTTCTAACTGTCTGTCTAACTGTCTGCCTGCCTGTCTGTCTGTCTGTCTGCATTTCTGTCTGTCTGCCTGCCTGTCTGTCTGTCTGTCTGTCTGTCTGCTTTTCTGTCTGCCTGCCTGTCTGTCTGTCTGTCTAACTGTCTGTCTGTCTGCCTTTCTGTCTGCCTGTCTGTCTATCTGTCTGTCTGCTTTTCTGTCTGTCTGCCTGTCTGTCTAACTGTCTGTCTGTCTGTCTGTCTAACTGCCTGCCAGCCTGTCTGTCTGTCTGTCTGCCTGTCTGGAAGTCTGTCTGTCTGTCTGTCTGTCTGTGTGTCTAACTGTCTGTCTGTCTGCCTGTCTGTCTGTCTAACTGTCTGTCTGCCTGCATGTCTGTCTGCCTGTCTGTCTATCTGTCTGTCTGTCTAACTGTCTGTCTGCCTGCCAGCCTGTCTGTCTGTCTGTCTGTCTGTCTGCCTTTCTGTCTGTCTGTCTGTCTGCCTGCCTGTCTGTCTGTCTGTCTGTCTAACTGTCTGTCTGTCTAACTGCCTGCCTGTCTGTCTAACTGTCTGTCTGTCTGCCTGTCTGTCTGTCTTTCTGTCTCTCTGTCTTTCTAACTGTCTGTCTGCCTGTCTGTCTGTCTGTCTGTCTAACTGTCTGTCTGTCTGTCTGTCTGTCTAACTGTCTGTCTGTCTGTCTGTCTAACTGTCTGCCTGCCTGTCTGTCTTTCTAACTGTCTGTCTAACTGTCTGCCTGCCTGTCTGTCTGTCTGTCTGTCTGCCTTTCTGTCTGCCTGCCTGTCTGTCTATCTGTCTGTCTGCTTTTCTGTCTGTCTGCCTGTCTGTCTAACTGTCTGTCTGTCTTTCTAACTGTCTGCCTGCCAGCCTGTCTGTCGGTCTGCCTGTCTGGAAGTCTGTCTGTGTGTCTAACTGTCTAACTGTCTGTCTGTCTGTCTGTCTGTCTGTCTGTCTGTCTAACTGTCTGTCTGCCTGCCTGTCTGTCTGTCTAACTGTCTGTCTAACTGTCTGTCTAACTGTCTGTCTGCCAGCCTGTCTGTCTGTCTGTCTAACTGTCTGTCTGTCTGTCTGCCTTTCTGTCTGTCTGCCTGCCTGTCTGTCTGTCTGTCTGTCTAACTGTCTGTCTGCCTTTCTGTCTGTCTGTCTGTCTAACTGTCTGTCTGCCTGCCTGCCTGTCTGTCTGTCTAACTGTCTGTCTGTCTAACTGTCTGTCTGTCTGTCTGTCTGTCTGTCTGTCTTTCTAACTGTCTGTCTGCCTGTCTGCCTGTCTGTCTATCTGCCTGTCTGTCTGCCTGCCTGTCTGTCTGTCTGTCTGTCTGTCTGTCTGTCTAACTGTCTGCCTGCCAGCCTGTCTGTCTGTCTGCCTGTCTGGAAGTCTGTCTGTCTGTCTGTCTGTCTGTGTGTCTAACTGTCTAACTGTCTGTCTGCCTGCCTGTCTGTCTGTCTGTCTGTCTGTCTGTCTAACTGTCTGTCTGCCTGCCTGTCTGTCTGCCTATCTGTCTGTCTGTCTGTCTGTCTAACTGTCTGTCTGTCTAACTGTCTGCCTGCCAGCCTGTCTGTCTGTCTGTCTAACTGAGAATATGAGGCATGCTTTCAGAAAATGTGTTTAAACTATCGAGGAAAAACTGTAAGAGAGAACACAACCATTTCTGTCCCCCGCAACAACAACTCTCTTTTACTAACATGAAAAGACCTCACTATTTACAAGCAGGGTGACAAACAAGATCTGTTCACTTTTTATTTCCGTAGTAAAACCACATAAGGCTTGCTGATCAGAGTCTATTACTATCCTTTGTACTAGTTTAGATCACATAAAAATCACATGAAAGTGAAATAGCCGTGCTCTTCATCCAAGGACTTGTTGCTGACGTGATCCTGGGAAAGTGGCATCTGTGGTGCCTTGATGTTTGCAGTTCCTCTTCACATGATGAACAGTGGATGGAGTCATCATGTGGATTATTTCTACTAAACACCATTGATCTGTACAGGACGGTGTGCTGTGACTCCACTAGATGCTTGTCATTATGGAAGTAGGTCCCCTTCCTGAACACTGACAAACTCATGGACTGTCAGTCTTTGCATCTAGCAGCTATTTCTATATAACAGTCAAAGCTAGAAAGTCAGGGAGTGATGTATAGAGGACACTTTTTTTGATACATTTTGACTGCGAGGATATATAATCCATTTATAATATAATCTATTTAAAGTGAGGCCCTAGGGACTTCGGTGAGGACTGAATGCGGCCCGCGGTGCAAAATGAGTTTGACACCCCTTATCTAGCTACTTGTATGAATTGTCCCAGTCCGGTTCCTCATCTCAGTAGTGGCAGGGAAGCAGCTGTTGGCTGAAACACAAGATGCAGATTGTAGCTTTAAGTATAGATGGTTAAACGCCCAGCAACATATTGATGCCACTGGGAGGGCCCATTTGATGTGCTTTACTACTGTGGCTCCTCATACATTCCTGTTCTAATCTACTCAGATAAAGCAGTGACAATATAAAGTGTCT